>NC_142749.1:3157635-3340135 GCF_051943395.1 Hippocampus bargibanti | reverse complement strand
ATTTGTTCTTGTCCATTTAACTTCACCGTTTTAGGATTTTTTTCAAAATCGCTGAATTGTCACATTTACCGTTCAAATACTAAGTAGAGACGAGCGGTGACGTCATTGATGACGTCAGTGCCTCACCAGCCATGAACCTCACCACACGTCACTGGTGGGGCCTCAGTTAACGAACACTTTGCCTTGCAAACTTTTCGTTTTACGAGTGTTACATTTATGAAAATTAAACCTTGGCATATCGAGTCCAAGATGGCGCCTGAGTAGGCAGCCTTCAGCAAGTGCTCTCATGAGCCTTGCTTTTTTTGTTGTTTTTATCTTGTTTTTGTGTTTTCTTTTGTCACTTCGGGTTGTTGTGCGTCGTGTGGAATCGGATTCGGATTGTTTTTCAGCATTTTTGCCAACGACAATCATCAAGGAGGAACCTGTGCTGAGCGGTTGCGCCTTTTCGGCAGCATGAATATGCCAGTACTGTTTTTGAATGGGAGGAATGTCGGTGCCATTCGACTGTCATCGCTGGACACCACTGGGGCCATTGTGTTCTTTTTGCGCCTGTAATGGGCAGCATCTTCACAGCCCCGCTTTGTTGAGTGGAAAGGTCGGTGCTGTTGGACAGTCTGCGGCTGGATGGATACATGGCTTGAGGAGCCCGCGATAAGAAGGAAGGAGCGTCAGCGCAGAGCGCCGATGCGTATATGGAACTGTCACGGGTTGGAATTGAAGCAGATTTATGAGGGACAGGAGATGTGAGACAATCTCTTTTCGTCAATGGATGCTACAGCTGCGTGTTTGCTTTCAACATTTAGCTTGTAGTCGACGTGCACATTCCATCATGATGTCCCTGATCGTGGAGAGACTTATTGATCCTCTCTTTCATCTGGAACTGCTTTATGTAACAAAGAGGGCACAGAAAGTGCTTAAGAATGAATGTCTCTCTGTGTCTTTGTGTTGTCATGTTATTTGTTATTTAGTTTTTTTTGTTCTTTTGACTTCAAGACGGCGCCGCGAGAGTGGCTGCCTTTCCAGCAGCTCCTATGTTTTGCTTTTCTACTTTCATTTCTTTCATAACTTTGCTGCTGTGCATTGTAAATTTCTCCACTGCGAGACTAATAAAGGCAAATCCATCCAATCCAAATCCAATATGCACTATTTTCGCGATACACACCGCCCACCACGGCTGGCGGAGTAATCTTCGGCGGAAGAACACAAAAGCACATGACCGAACAGCGTCCCAGCCGGCCTACCTTTCCACACCCCCTTTCGATGAGTGCAAACGTTGATCGTCTTCAACGATACTTTTGCCGTTATGGGACCGAAAAATATCCCACCACAGGCTCGTGTTCAGCCGAAGAAGACAAAAAACAAAATAACAGTCGGGGAGAAGAAGGAGATCATTGAGAAACACGAACGAGGTGTGCGTTTGTGGCGTCACATGTGCGCATCGCGGCTGTCATGTGAATGTCACCCTGACACATCTCTCACGCTGTGTGTCACTTCCCTGAGAGTAACTTTCTCCTACCATTCCACAAAGAAAGAGCCCGGTACTGTCCACCATTGCTACCATCCTTCGCAAAAAGCTTGACACAAAGGTCTTATTTAGTCGATGCTTTCACGTGACTAATTACAACGAAAATGTCACGTGCAAGTTGACAGCTGGGGCGGGGGCACCGCTCCCGACCTGCGCCAGCCGAAGAAGACACAAAACAAAATTACAGTCGAGGAGAAGAAGGAGATCATTGAGAAACAAGAACGTTTGTTGCTTTCCGGGATCACGAGTGTGCCATTTTATTTTGCCTAGCTTGACAGGCTGGACGGATTCCCCCCCGCCCGCCTTCTAAAGTCGTGTTTTATTCCGGGTCCGTGGAATCATCGGGCTTGCGCCTTTTGTTGTAATAAAATCTCTGCCAGCACCTACGGGACTCAAAGTGGATGCAGATGACATCGAGGAGCTTGTGGCTGACCTTAATGAGGTGCTCAACACAGAGGATTTGATTTGCCTTAAGATGCCAAGCAGAAGAAGGCCATTCAGGAGTTGATGTGCAGGCTTTTATTGAACAGTTCCATCCAGAAAAGGCTATGAGAATCATTAACATGATGTGGTGCCTCAGTTTCATAAGATCTTACAAGTCAGAAAGCAACAGGTGTCAATTAAGAGCCATCAACGACCATCACAAATGTAAATAAAGTGACTTTATTATATAGTGCCGTACATTTATTTTATTAAAATACAATAGCACATTTAATATACATAGAATAAGGTATTTTGTGTGCAGGCTTATTTAGTTGAAAATTATATTTTATGGAGACCTGGGAACGGATTATTCTCATTTTACTGGTTTACTATGGGACAATTTTTTTGGGGATACACACTTACAATACATTAATTGTATTTTCTTTAAAGTCAGCATCTTTTTTGTCCGCATAACAGCCTGGTATTTTTGATATAATATAATATAATATAATATAATATAATATAATATAACATAACATCACATCACATCACATCACATCACATCACATCACATCACATCGTATCATATCATATCATATCATATCATATCATATCATATCATATCATATCATATCATATCATATCATAACATATCATATCATGTCGTATCATTTATCATATCATATCTCATATCATATCTCATATCATATCTCATATCATATCTCATATCATATCTCATATCATATCTCATAGCATATCTCATATCATATCTCATATGATATTATATGATATGATATTATATTATATTATATTACATTATATTATATTATATTATATTATATTATATTATATTATATTATATTATATTATATTATATTTTGGGGCGGCTCTGTAGTCGAGTGGTTCGCACGTAGACTTTACAGTGCAAGGGTACCCTGTTGAATTCCAGCTCTGTGTGGAGTTTGCATGTTCTCCACGGGCTTGCGTGGGTTTTTCCGGGTACTCATTCCGGCTTGCTCCCACGTTCCAAAAACATCAATGGCATGCTGATTGAACACTCCAAATTGTCCCTCACCTTGAGTGTGAGTGTGGATGGTTGTTTGTTTCTGTGTCCACTGCGGTTGGCTGGCAACCAGTTCAGGGTGTCCCCCAGCTCCTGCCCAAAATCAGCTGGGATAGGCTCCAGCACACCCCATGCCCCTTGTGGGGATAAAACTGGGCAGCAAATGAATGAATGAATGAATGAATGAATGAAAGATTGAATGATATATTTCTTCTACTTCCTCCTTTCATATCTTTTCTGCTGGGAATTGGGAATTTCTCCATTGCGATACGAATAAAGGTTATCTTATTCTCAGTCAGCATGATGATGAACAGCTGATCATTATCAAAATGTAATGGCTTTCCTGACTGAATTTCCTGACTTTCTCCAATCCTCTCGGTGTATCTCTGTAATGTCTATAACATCATTTCATTCCTTTCATCACTTTGCTGCTGTGAAATGTAAATTTCTCCACTGTGAGACTAATAAAGGCATATCCAATCCAATCCAATCCATAATGACATGTTTCATCAAACATGTCTGAAATATGAAGGCTCCCTTTCACGCAACAGAAAACATTTTGGGAACTCTCCAAATTCACTGCTGACCAAAATCATCAACGTCCCGCGGTGTAATGTGTGCTCTGATTTATAATTAGTTCTATTTTAATGAGCTCTTCCACTGAATTGTAAAATAGTTACGTGCACTTCTTTTACCAAATCATGTAACACCGCTAATCATTTTGCTTACCTTTAATTTCTCGAAAATGTTCACCCTTGCGCAGCCTTCATCAGAAGTTCTGGATTTACAGCTTGACAAACATTTCACATTTACTGCAGTGTTGTAAACACCACGCAGATGACGGATTCAGACTCCCTGAATGTCCATTTTTGACAGGTGACAGCGCACCCGTAATTATCCGCCCGCCAGAAATAAATCACAAGATTTTATCAGGCATCTCACCTCACCGGTGCTGGGATAACAATTTTCAAGGAAGCGCTACCTGTCCAATGCCGCTGCGACGAAGATTTGTAAATCCCATGCTCAAGCCCCAATAATAACTGGTTGTTAGCTGTTTGTTATTAGAGGTCTGTGTGCCAAACGTAGATGTGTATTACCAGAGGGATACTTAGGGCTAATAAGCGAGTAAGGTCTTCCTTCGCTTAACCTTGGCTTTGCAGTGGTATGTTAATGCATGTTTTTGGCCATTGGAAGGAATTTTCTCACCTCAATAAAAAAGGTGTTTGTGGTTACCTCAGTCCCTGAACCAATTGTCACAACCTTAATCCCTTGAATTTGAGCATTAAATGTTGATTTAGGTTAAGTAGGATTTGTTACTTTTTAACTTTTAAAACATTCTGACTTCGCCAATATGATTGAAGAAATATAAACATATGAGAAAAAAAATGTAATTGATAGCAATCATTATTTAGAGGTCTTTCTAAATAATTTGATTTTTTAAATGTGTATGGCACACTACAATTTACTGATATCCAAAAATTTACTGTATGCAGTAAACAATTTGCTCACATTAGCCGAAGAAGACAAAAAACAAAATAACAGTCGGGGAGAAGAAGGAGATCATTGAGAAACACGAACGAGGTGTGCGTTTGTGGCGTCACATGTGCGCATCGCGGCTGTCATGTGAATGTCACCCTGACACATCTCTCACGCTGTGTGTCACTTCCCTGAGAGTAACTTTCTCCTACCATTCCACAAAGAAAGAGCCCGGTCCCGTCCACCATTGCTCCCATCCTTCGCAAAAAGCTTGACACAAAGGTCTTATTTAGTCGATGCTTTCACGTGACTAATTACAACGAAAATGTCACGTGCAAGTTGACAGCTGGGGCGGGGGCACCGCTCCCGACCTGCGCCAGCCGAAGAAGACACAAAACAAAATTACAGTCGAGGAGAAGAAGGAGATCATTGAGAAACAAGAACGTTTGTTGCTTTCCGGGATCACGAGTGTGCCATTTTATTTTGCCTAGCTTGACAGGCTGGACGGATTCCCCCCCGCCCGCCTTCTAAAGTCGTGTTTTATTCCGGGTCCGTGGAATCATCGGGCTTGCGCCTTTTGTTGTAATAAAATCTCTGCCAGCACCTACGGGACTCAAAGTGGATGCAGATGACATCGAGGAGCTTGTGGCTGACCTTAATGAGGTGCTCAACACAGAGGATTTGATTTGCCTTAAGATGCCAAGCAGAAGAAGGCCATTCAGGAGTTGATGTGCAGGCTTTTATTGAACAGTTCCATCCAGAAAAGGCTATGAGAATCATTAACATGATGTGGTGCCTCAGTTTCATAAGATCTTACAAGTCAGAAAGCAACAGGTGTCAATTAAGAGCCATCAACGACCATCACAAATGTAAATAAAGTGACTTTATTATATAGTGCCGTACATTTATTTTATTAAAATACAATAGCACATTTAATATACATAGAATAAGGTATTTTGTGTGCAGGCTTATTTAGTTGAAAATTATATTTTATGGAGACCTGGGAACGGATTATTCTCATTTTACTGGTTTACTATGGGACAATTTTTTTGGGGATACACACTTTTCGCCTTACACACTCTGTCTCTGAACCAATACATTAATTGTATTTTCTTTGAAGTCAGCATCTTTTTTGTCCGCATAACAGCCTGGTATTTTTGATATAATATAATATAATATAATATAATATAATATAATATAATATAATATAATATAATATAATATAATATAATATAATATAACATAACATCACATCACATCACATCACATCACATCACATCACATCGTATCATATCATATCATATCATATCATATCATATCATATCATATCATAACATATCATATCATGTCGTATCATTTATCATATCATATCTCATATCATATCTCATATCATATCTCATATCATATCTCATATCATATCTCATATCATATCTCATAGCATATCTCATATCATATCTCATATGATATTATATGATATGATATTATATTATATTATATTACATTATATTATATTATATTATATTATATTATATTATATTATATTATATTATATTATATTATATTATATTATATTATATTATATTATATTTTGGGGCGGCTCTGTAGTCGAGTGGTTCGCACGTAGACTTCACAGTGCAAGGGTACCCTGTTGAATTCCAGCTCTGTGTGGAGTTTGCATGTTCTCCACGGGCTTGCGTGGGTTTTTCCGGGTACTCATTCCGGCTTGCTCCCACGTTCCAAAAACATCAATGGCATGCTGATTGAACACTCCAAATTGTCCCTCACCTTGAGTGTGAGTGTGGATGGTTGTTTGTTTCTGTGTCCACTGCGGTTGGCTGGCAACCAGTTCAGGGTGTCCCCCAGCTCCTGCCCAAAATCAGCTGGGATAGGCTCCAGCACACCCCATGCCCCTTGTGGGGATAAAACTGGGCAGCAAATGAATGAATGAATGAATGAATGAATGAAAGATTGAATGATATATTTCTTCTACTTCCTCCTTTCATATCTTTTCTGCTGGGAATTGGGAATTTCTCCATTGCGATACGAATAAAGGTTATCTTATTCTCAGTCAGCATGATGATGAACAGCTGATCATTATCAAAATGTAATGGCTTTCCTGACTGAATTTCCTGACTTTCTCCAATCCTCTCGGTGTATCTCTGTAATGTCTATAACATCATTTCATTCCTTTCATCACTTTGCTGCTGTGAAATGTAAATTTCTCCACTGTGAGACTAATAAAGGCATATCCAATCCAATCCAATCCATAATGACATGTTTCATCAAACATGTCTGAAATATGAAGGCTCCCTTTCACGCAACAGAAAACATTTTGGGAACTCTCCAAATTCACTGCTGACCAAAATCATCAACGTCCCGCGGTGTAATGTGTGCTCTGATTTATAATTAGTTCTATTTTAATGAGCTCTTCTACTGAATTGTAAAATAGTTACGTGCACTTCTTTTACCAAATCATGTAACACCGCTAATCATTTTGCTTACCTTTAATTTCTCGAAAATGTTCACCCCATGCCGCAAAGGCTTGCGCAGCCTTCATCAGAAGTTCTGGATTTACAGCTTGACAAACATTTCACATTTACTGCAGTGTTGTAAACACCACGCAGATGACGGATTCAGACTCCCTGAATGTCCATTTTTGACAGGTGACAGCGCACCCGTAATTATCCGCCCGCCAGAAATAAATCACAAGATTTTATCAGGCATCTCACCTCACCGGTGCTGGGATAACAATTTTCAAGGAAGCGCTACCTGTCCAATGCCGCTGCGACGAAGATTTGTAAATCCCATGCTCAAGCCCCAATAATAACTGGTTGTTAGCTGTTTGTTATTAGAGGTCTGTGTGCCAAACGTAGATGTGTATTACCAGAGGGATACTTAGGGCTAATAAGCGAGTAAGGTCTTCCTTCGCTTAACCTTGGCTTTGCAGTGGTATGTTAATGCATGTTTTTGGCCATTGGAAGGAATTTTCTCACCTCAATAAAAAAGGTGTTTGTGGTTACCTCAGTCCCTGAACCAATTGTCACAACCTTAATCCCTTGAATTTGAGCATTAAATGTTGATTTAGGTTAAGTAGGATTTGTTACTTTTTAACTTTTAAAACATTCTGACTTCGCCAATATGATTGAAGAAATATAAACATATGAGAAAAAAAATGTAATTGATAGCAATCATTATTTAGAGGTCTTTCTAAATAATTTGATTTTTTAAATGTGTATGGCACACTACAATTTACTGATATCCAAAAATTTACTGTATGCAGTAAACAATTTGCTCACATTTCAACACTCAAGCCTTCCTCGGGTCAGTTGCGGCTTTGGGTGATCTCCCCATTAGTACAGACTATTTCTGGTCGTAAAAATGTTTGGGAGGTAGCTCTGAAATGAAAACCGGAAGAAGAAATTTCTGGTTGGGTAAGAGAGTGATAATGAGAGTGTTGTTTTTGTTTTGTTCGTTTGTTTGTTTTTTGTTTTTTTGTTTTTTTGACAAGAGGCACAGTCTCTCATTTGTTAGGGTGTTTCTTGTTTTGTTCTTTAATTGCGAAAAAAAATGTGTGCATATGTCACATAATCCATCAAACATGTTACATTTTTTTTCTCTGATGGTTTAACATGATATTTGTGACTGTGCTATTTATTTCTAAACTATTCACACAAATGAGACAATCTTTCCAAAAAAATGGCAAACTATAGAACCATGTTTTCCTGCGTATAAGGCGCCCTAGAATATATGGTGCACCCCCAATGAATGGTGTATTTTCAAAAATGTTCCATATCTAAGGCGCACATTCAATGAATGACGGGTTTTCATACAATGTACAGAGCACACCACATAAGGTGCTACAGTCGAGGCTGGGGTTACGTTTTATACTGTACACAGTATATGCTTGCCAGCATGGACCGCCCACTACTTCTTCTACATGGACAAATGGAGTCGTGGCTGCTGACAGTGGTTATGAGACCTGTTGTGGCTCTCTATTACTTCACATATAAGGTGTACTGGCGTATAAGGCGCAGAGTCATCTTTTGAAGAAAACCAAGGCTTTTGGGTGTGCCTCATACACCGGAAAATACAGTAGTTCTTTTGCACAAGTAAATATATCTTACTTAACTCTTCTAACCTTCATTTAAAAAAAAGTATATATTGCGAAAAAAAGAAATGTAAGAATAACACAAGATATTTCACTTAAGCTTTCTTGACTTCTAAGTTGCTACACTCAAATCACAAAACCACACATTTTTCATTCTAGCTTTCACATTCTTTACTGTGATACAATGATAGAGTAAGGCTATGAATTGTAGAATAGAAAATAGAATAGCAGAAAAAAAAATAACAAATGAAGACAGCTGGCAGGCTTGGAAGGGAAAAGGCTTTGCAAAACGATACTGTCATCTAGTGGCCGTTGTATAGGTGGATTGAGGTAGGTATGTGCTTTATTTACCAGCACATGGCCAATCAAACTAAGGCGATATTTTAACGATATTTTACTTATTTTTTTTATACCGGTAATTGTTTTATCTTTCATAGATTTCTGTTTTTTTTGTGTGTAAATCTGTTCAAGGTGGAGTCGACACATACAGTAAGCGCTGCTGAATACGATTTAAAATTTGATGGTTAATCTGTCATTTTATTTTAACATATCAATATATTTCTTCTTTTGTTTCCATGTTTCATATTGGTTGCCGTTTAAAGAAACACATTAACTCTTGGGGTATTAATGTGACATTTTTAAATGTAAGGCAGTTGCCATAAAAAAAAAAAAAAACATTCAAGTTTAGGTCGGTGACAGTGCCGCACTCTCTAATTTCTCCTTAAATCGGAAATTTATGTAAACCTCTCTTGTTGATTTATGTCACCTAGATCTTTCTTGTTCTGATGTCATGACACGTCGAACAGTTTCCGCTGCAAAGGAATGTTGGCACGCTTCCTTCCCAGCCCTGAATCATCTAATGAATCATTCACTTTAAGACGGCTGGATTTACTGCCGGATCAGTAAATACAAATGCAGGGATGGATATTTGTTGAAATGATACGTGTATTTTTACACACGGTAGTAGGGCAGACAATCGACTGCTATTTGTTTACACATTTCGGCCAGATTGCATTTAAACCGACAAAAAAAAAAAACAATGAAACAAGCAAACAAAAAAAAAAAACAAGTTCTTAAAGACAGAGATGTATGTTCATCTCCGACATTCTTTCCATGGAGAAGTCACTCATTACACTGGGTTATCATCATCGGTCAAGGATAAATGTCTATGGGCCTGGTTCCCACACATCGAAGGATATTTGAAGTTGGTGCCCGGTGACAGCAGACACTCCGACAAGCCCCGCAGACATACTCGGTGTAACTGACTCAAAAATGTCGTGTCCAAAATTAATGATGTGTCGAGTGTCGGCATCTTATGTATTAGTGTAAACTTGTTCATTGTGCAGATTTAGTCTTTTATGGACAAACTATGATTAACATTAGTCTGTGATTCAGATATTTTTAGGCCAACAGAGAAGGCCTTGCAGCACCTAACGGTTATAAACTGACTCAATAAAAATCCTTCGCAAAAGGATTAAAAAAACCCACCTTCATACGAAATCATCTCCATTCTTCAACTTCCCCCCATAATTGTATTGTAGATTGAGCTTTCTTCCTAGCCACCAGCATTATATTTACCATTTACCCCTGGAATATATCAGTCATTCACTAAAGTCATTCACTTGGAGCAGAGGTGTCTCTCATTTTTTTTCAGAGTGACAGCTTCTCTTGGAGGGACGATACAAAATTTCTACATTATTTATTAACTATGACATTGTGACATTTCAATACAGATTTCAGCAATGATCATGAAAAAGACACACATGATTTGCTCCTGCGGGGCACAAATGATGTGGCGAGCCTGTTCTGGCCACCGGGCCTTGACTTTGACATGGATGTCGAGTGACTGCACGTGGTGGCAGTTTGTCTCTGATACAGATACAGACCATTTTAGTTTCTCTGTTAGTTCATATCCAATAACAAACAATTGCTTGCCCATTCAGAATCATTTATGTGTTTTTAATACAATAAAACACACATACACATGTAATGATATGAGCAAATTGTATTTGCATGTTCTACTAGTGATGCCTGGCTTTAGATCAAAGGAGCATGTGCGCTGCTGCAAGTCAGTCTGATGAGAGCCTACGAGAGCCACACATGTAAATTGCCTTCTCCCTCCAACCAACACAGCTGTCCTAATAAAGAACCTCAACTCTATCCAGAAGTTGTATCATTTACCGAACCCGCTTACACAAACCAACACATGGTGTCAGAATTGGTCTGGAAGACAAGAGGACGATAAAAGGACTTGGAACGGAAGATTCCACGGAGGAAGGACATTGAGCACAACCCACGGCAGAAAACGGCAGAAATGGAAGCTTTACGTCCACCCACAGCTCTGCAGCTAACAGGTAACATGGCTGAAAAATGGAAGAGATTTAAGCAACGTTTTGAACTGTATTTGTCTGCAATTGGAGCTGATGAAAGCCATTCAAAGATGAAAGCTTCCATGTTTTTGCACGTTGTGGGAGAGGAAGCTCTAGAGGTCTACAATAACTTCACATTTGATGCTGAGGATGACAAGATGAAGCTTTCAAAAATAATGGAAAAGTTTGAAGCTTACTGCATTCCGAAACGCAATGTGACGTTTGAAAGGCACAGATTCTTCACATGTGTACAGACAGTTGGAGAAACTATTGACCAATATGCAAATGAGCTGAGAAACAGATCAAATACATGTGAGTTCGGTGGATTAACAGAATCACTGATCAAAGACAGAATAGTGTGTGGCATTACGGACAATAAACTAAGAGAAAGGCTACTCAGAGAATTAGATCTGGACCTGGAAAAAGCCTTAGCACTGTGTAGAGCCGCTGAGACTGTTAAATCACAGGCGAAAGAGTTGCTAAATGATTCTAGCTGCAATGTGGATGCAGTGGAAAGAAATGCACACAGATTCAACAAAAACAAGACTGCTGAGATCAAAGCAAGAGTGAGACAACCCAACAAAAATAGGATACTCAAACAAAAATCTTGTACTCGTTGTGGTACGCAACATCCCCCAAAGCAGTGTCCAGCATATGGGAAAATATGTAAAAACTGCGACAAAGCAAATCACTATGCTCGTTGCTGCAGGAACCAAGACATGAAAGGCAAGGTAGATGCAGTAGATGATCATTATGAAGTGGAGGAACTTTATGTGAATGCTGTAAAAGATGAAAGAGAAGAAAGAGATTGGATCACTACGCTGAAAGTGAACATTCTTTGAACATTCATCTGAAATTCAAATTGGATACTGGAGCCAATGTGAATGTCATTTCAGAGACTGATTTTATGAAGATAAGGCCGAGACCAAAAATACGAAAAAGCAAATATGAAAGTAACAGCTTATGCGGGTTCAGTCATACCAATGAAAGGAAAATGCATTGTGAATGTGACACATAAAGGCCAATTACATAAGCTATCTTTCATCATAGTTCCAAGGGATGTGCAGGGTCTACTAGGATTGTCGGCATGTGAGAGACTACACCTAGTGAAGAGAGTTTTTGTTGTGGATAGACAAAAAGAGACAGCATATGATCAACTGATGGAGCAGTACAAAGACTTGTTTCAAGGGTTAGGCTGCCTACCAGTAGAACACACAATCAGAGTGGACAAGAGTGTGCCACCAGTGATACATCCATGCAGGAAAGTCCCATTTACTCTTCAAAAGCAGCTAAAATCAGAATTGGACAACATGAAGAGCAGGCATGTGATAAAGAAAATTGATGAGCCGACTGACTGGGTGAGTTCCCTCGTTGTCGTAGAGAAAAAGAACGGAAAACTCAGAATATGCCTGGATCCCAGAGATCTAAACAGAGCCATCAAGGAAAGTTCTGTCAAGACTGTGAAAAGGCTGATGTACAAGGCAACAGACATTGGAACGGATTTCTACCAGAGCTTGCTGGTGTATCGCACAACGCCGCTCTAGTGTGGTATGTCCCCGGCCCAGCTACTCATGGGACGCGTGCTGAGATCCAACTTACCCATCCCGGAAAACCTGCTAAAGACAAAAGAAGGGGAGAAAGTGAGGAAAATCAAAGAACAACAGAAACAAAAACAAAAGTTCTACCATGACAGAGGAACACGGAACCTACCTGAACTACACAAAACAGACACATGGTCACAGAAAGGAACTGTTCTGCGTCAGGTCCAACCGAGGTCATACAACATTCAGACAGAGGAAGGTGCTGTTTTAAGAAGAAACCGCCGAGATCTTCTCAAAGAACCAACCATAGCAAGTCAAAGAACAGAGACTGTAACAGAGACTGTTGTAACACCTCTAAATCCAGGACATGCTATCCGAAAATCCTCAAGGAAAGTGAAACCACCTGAGAGACTGATTGAAACCATTTAACATGTTTTTCTAAGTGATCATAGTGAAAAAAAATGATGTGAATGTTTCATGTGGATGTTTCATTTATTGTTGCAAAAGTTAGAAATACTTTATTCAAGTTTAAGTTTGCTAATTACTGACATAATTAAATTAATTACATTTGTTAAAAGTAAAGAATTCAATTAAGAAAGGGAGATGTAATGATATGAGCAAATTGTATTTGCATGTTCTACTAGTGATGCCTGGCTTTAGATCAAAGGAGCATGCGCCCTGCTGCAAGTCAGTCTGATGAGAGCCTACGAAAGCCACACATGTCAATTGCCTTCTCCCTCCAACCAACACAGCCGTCCTAATAAAGAACCTCAACTCTATCCAGAAGTTGTATCATTTACCGAACTTGCTTACACAAAGCAACACAACACACACACACACACATGTATGTGTGTCAGTGTGCGTGTGTGTGCGTGTGTAATTGGAGTAAAAACACAAATTATTCAAAATGTGCAAGGAATTGTTTGTTATTGAATATGAACTGACAGGGAAACTGAAATGGTCTGTATCAGAGACAAACTGCCACCAAATGTTCTTAATTTTACAAGCAATACTTTCTGTATTTTTTAAACACTGCTCACTGGAAAACATATTAATACAAAATTAAACTTGCACAAAGATCACGAGAAAGTTTATGTGTTTTATAAAATATATGTTCTTGAAACGACTGACATACAGTCCATACTCAAAATATAATCATATAATAATAATAATAATAATCCGGGATTGAACGACTATAGACCTGTCGCTCTGACGTCTGTGGTCATGAAGTCCTTTGAACGCCTCGTGCTGAACCACCTAAAGAACATCACCGGACCTCTGCTAGATCCTCTTCAGTTTGCCTACCGGGCAAACAGGTCTGTGGAGGATGCAGTCAACATCGGACTGCACCACATCCTCGACCACCTTGACAACACAGGAACCTACGCAAGGATCCTGTTTGTGGACTACAGCTCTGCGTTCAATACCATCATCCCAGAACTCCTCATCCCCAAACTTCTCCAGCTTGGTGTGTCCCCCACGATCTGCCAGTGGACCCTCAGCTTCCTGACAGGACGGACACAACAGGTCAGACTGGGAAATATATCATCCACAACACGAACCACGAGCACTGGAGCCCCGCAGGGATGCGTCCTCTCTCCATTGCTCTTCTCTCTCTACACGAACGACTGCACCTCAACGCACCCAGCTGTCAAATTCATAAAGTTCGCAGACGACACCACGGTCATCGGTCTCATCAAAGACGGCGACGAGTCTGCGTACCGACAACAAGTGGAGCAGCTGGAGCTCTGGTGCAGCCGTCACAACCTGGAGCTGAACACGCTCAAGACAGTTGAGATGATCGTGGACTTCAGGAAACATCCATCACCACAGCTACCCCTCACACTATCCAACTGCCTGGTGTCAACCGTTGAGACCTTCAAGTTCCTGGGAATCACAGTCTCCCAGGACATGAAGTGGGAGGTCATCACCAACTCTATCCTGAAAAAGGCCCAACAGAGAATGTACTTCCTGAGGCTGCTAAAGAAGCATGGCCTGCCACAGGAGGTGCTGCAACATTTCTACACGGCTGTCATCGAATCCATCCTGTGTTCTTCCATCACCGTTTGGTTCGGGGCCGCCACAAAAATGGACAAAATCCGACTTCAACGGACAGTTAGGACGGCGGAAAAAATCATTGGCACCGCCCTACCCACTCTCGAGGACTTGCACACTGCAAGAATCCAAACTAGGGCGCGGAAAATTCTACTGGACCCTCCGCACCCTGCCCACCACCTTTTCCAGCTACTCCCCTCAGGCAGGCGCTACCGATCCATGCGCACCAAATCCAGCAGACATTTAAATAGCTTCTTCCCCAAAGCCATTAACTCTTTGAACTCTTTCAACAGTAGCCAAAATGGAACTGTATAGTGCCACTTAGCAGTTTTTTTGACAACGATACTAGTGCAGCGTGTTCTACCGGAAACAAATTCCTTGTGTGTTCCACATACTTGGCAATAAAGATGATTCTGATTCTGATTCTGATTCTGATTCTGATTCTGATTCTGATAATAATAATAATAATAATAATAACATCCATTACAAATAGTTGCACATTCTTTGTATATTAAGGCTCATGTAGTGCAAAAATGGCAATTGGTGTAAGATACACGTTTTCCCCTCTAGATTCGATAAGTAAACTACAAAACGTGTTTGGAATTTGGCCTCTGGAAAGACAACAAGCTTGTCTTTCCAGACACTGAATTGCTGGAAAGACTCGTGTATTTTTTTTCATGCATTTGAATTTATTCTCAGAATTCTGACTTCATTCTCAGAATTCTGACTTTGAAGTCAGAATTCTGAGATTAAAGTCATAATTCTGACTGTGACGTCACGGAAGAGGATTAGGGCCACTGAAGAAAAAAATATGGTTGGCAAAATTCTGACTTTATTCTCAGAATTCTGACTTTAAAGTCAGAATTCTTTTAGTTGTGCCTTTAAAATCAGAATTCTGACTTTATTCTCAGAATTCTGACTTTATTCTCAGAATTCTGACTTTATTCTCAGAATTCTGACTTTAAAGTCACAATTCTGGGATTAAAATCATAATTCTGACTTTGTGACGTTCGTGGAGCTATTCAGTTTTGGCCCCGTCAGCGTGTACAGTACGTAAATGTGGCTCGGAAGAAAGGACATACAATAATGTCGTAACCTATCGACTTTTTGCGTGGCCGAGGAGTGTCGGAAGACATGCTTTCTCTTTTGGAGGAGCAGAGGGTGAGTAAACAGTGCGTTCTGTTTGTTTCGTTTAATGGCAGTTGTGTCCATAGTTAACGTGCCCCGCGGAGCTGATAGCTCCGTTGCTAGTCTGAATACTGTATAATGAATGGATGCGGTTTGCCTTTGCGAATAAATAGAAATGAACCCTTTATGAATGCCAGTGGCCGGTTGGAGAATCACTGCAGTTAAAATCATTGTGAATTGAACACACTGTGAATTGAACACACTGTGATCATACATGTGTATACATCGTTTTAAGTACAAACTACGGCCCGCGGGCCACATACGCATGTGGCTTTTTAAACCGGCCCACCGAACTTGTCCAAATTATAGTAAAAACAGTGTCTGAAACTCATGACAAAAAGGTAGAGGACGAAAGGGCTGACAACTCAGAAAAGCTGACTGCCCCACTTTTCACAACATGAAACACAATAAGACCAGCAATCACAAAAAGAAAAAACAAACTCACAAAGTATTAACTTTTTTTTATATTAATTAAGGCTGTATCTACCACTAATGTTACCTTGTTTAATTTACGGTAAACGTACAAGGCGCAGCAGTAGTCATTTGTCACCATGGTCCACAATGCAATGTTTGCATTCCTTGCTACGAGCCACTAAGCCCCTTTCATAACTCTCACGTACACTTTACAGTCACGGTTTGATATAAATTTACGTTTTGTAGCGTCACGTATGTTGTTAGCTTCTTTTGAATCTTTCTTCTGGCCTGAGGTTCTGTGCATCTATTTTGGAAAATGAGATGCAAATGCACAACCTTAGAACGCTTGCGAAAGTCCGGAAGAAAGAAGCAGACTTCTGATTGGCTGCCGTGCCGAGTATGCAAATTTCAACTGCAGGTAGCCTATGTCTGTGTGCTTGGGAACGGTACACGTGTACTGTTTGCGCGTGAAGGCGAGGGCGTCCGTGGAGAGTTTGTAGAGGCGCGGTCAGGACAATACATCCATGATTTTGCGGAATTTAACACAAGTAGGTATTATTGAGCTTGAATAGTTCGTTGTGTAATAATATGTTTTGAATGTTGAAAGTGATTCCATTTTTCAATAAATGTTGATTTCTTAACTTTGCCCCTTCGATTGAAATGTATTAAAAACAGACGCAATCTTGATAAATCACAGTGCATATGTTATTTTAATCTATTTCCATTTCATCCTCCCAGTATCTGCGAAATAGTCTGTAAATGCCATATCTTGCATATTCCTTGAGACAAATTTATTAATTGATCAGGGATATTTTTCACATTTGAAAGACAGTTAATAAATTGGGTTGTAGTGTTCTTACTGTGCTATGAGGTTTGAACACACTATGTTTAAAGGACACCCGGCACCATTTTTTTCGTTTCCTCCTGACATCAGAAAAAAGTTTTATAGCATCTATAATACCAAAAACACGCAGGCTGATATTTTTAGTCAAATGAAAAACACCAATAAAAATGACTTCAAAATGAATCCGGAAATGGCCAGTTTCAGAAGGTCCCACCCCCTTGTTCGTGACGTCAAGCCAAGATGTCTTGCCTCGCTCGAGAATCAAAACAATGTCTTCAGATTTGGAGAAGATGCTTTCTTGTTACTCATCCAGTTATGAATATGATTCAAATAGTTCTGAAGAGGAAAGTATAAATGTTTGCAATTGATTCAAGGAGTCCTCCCATTTCAATTCGAGCCGTCAATGACAGCAATGTAGCACCCAGAAAATGCAGAAGATGGCACCCAAGCTCCGTTGGAAATGGGCTGATTTGTGTCAACTAGTATCAAATAGTAGTCTTGGTGCAACACACAACGATTCACCATCGCATTATTCATGTGTTTTCCTTCTAATTTTGCCATCAACACGGATCAACACGAAGTTTTCAGACCAAACAAAGTACCGCAAAATGCATTGTGTGTCGCTTTCTCGGTCAGGGGCGGTCCAAACATGACGTCACATGGGGATCGTCATCAACTCGAAAAGAAGACTTCATGAATATTCAGCGCAAGTCTTAAAACGTAAACTATAGCTATATGCGGTGGAATCTTATTAAAATACGCTCAGTCGAAGTCATTTGAAGTGATTTTACAAATTATGGACATAACTTGTCCGGAGGCGTCGGTTGTCCTTTAATGCTTTAGGTTTAGTATTTCCGGCCCAAACACACTCCATCAAAATGCTCCTGGCCCGGCCCCTCTGTCAAATTTTAGAACCCATTGCAGCCCGCGAGTCAAAAAGTTTGCCCACCCCTGATTTTGGCAGACACACGCATCAACGAAGTCAAAAGTTGATGAACTGCTGTCTGAATAGGGACTTTATTTTGATACTAGTGCAGCGTGTTCTACCGGAAACAAATTTCTTGTGTGTCCTACATACTTGGCAATAAAGATGATTCTGATTCTGATTCTGATTCTGATTCTGATAGTTGCATGTTGTAAGGCAGGGGTGTCAAAGTCATTTTTTGCCGCAGGCCACATTGTAGTTATGGTTTCCTCTCGAGGGCCGTTATGAATTTGGGGAACCCATTAGAATGTTTAAATCCCTTCAAATATTAAATATTGAGCACATAGTAAATTAATGAATAACTCATTTTCAAATCTGAAGTCAAGAATAATGACTTTTATTGTGGTTGACATCCAAAAATATGAAATTTTGGCCTAGATTTTAGCAATCATCATGGAATTTAACAAGTTTAATTTGCTTTCGCGGGCCGAAAATAATAATGTGGCGGGCTGGATTTGGCCCCCGGGCCTTGACATTGACACCTGTGTTGTAAGGCAGGGGTGCTCACACTTTTTCAGCATTAGAGCTACTTATAAAGACTACCAAGTCAAAATGATCTACCCACGACAAAAATCCAAAACATAATTATTTTCAAATGTTTTAAGGATTCTTTGTATGTACAATGTATGTTGATGTACCTTGCATAACTTGCATAAGAATGGAGACGAAGTGTACTCGTGCCCGTTTTTAATCAGAATCAGAATCAGAATCATCTTTATTGCCAAGTATGTAGAACACACAAGGAATTTGTTTCCGGTAGAACACGCTGCACTAGTATCGTTGTCAAAAAAACTGCTAAGTGGCACTATACAGTTCCATTTTGGCTACTGTTGAAAGAGTTCAAAGAGTTAATGGCTTGGGGGAAGAAGCTGTTTAAATGTCTGCTGGATTTGGTGCGCATGGTTCGGTAGCGCCTGCCTGAGGGGAGTAGCTGGAAAAGGTGGTGGGCAGGGTGCGGATGGTCCAGTCTTGTTTGGTAGTGAGCGTAGATTAGCGAGGTGGATCGATGGGAGCGGCGTTCGAAATCCACGCTGCCGAAGCTTGACGAGAACGCCGGCTCGCTTCCCCCTCCTACGGCGGCGTCTCAAAGCTCCGTACAGAGCTGCTACGCCGCTCGCGAGCAGCCCCGAAAAACCTTGTAGATTTTGGTGTGTCGGTGAAAATAGTCCAAGAGTGGATTCCCCAATGCTCAGTAACTCTTCCCTCGTGTAACTGAGTCGCGTAGGATCGCAAAAAACAAATGAAAATGACAAAACCAGGAACAATACTAGGGAGCGTGTCACCGAGGCTGCCATCCGCGGCGCCATCTTGGATCTAAGATCAAAGGAGATGTGCAGAGTTGTCCTAACTACAGAGGGATAAAGTTGATGAGCCATACAATGAAACTCTGGGAAAGAGTCGTTGAAGCGAGACTAAGAGCAGAAGTGAACATTTGTGAGCAGCAGTATGGCTTCATGTCAAAAAAGAGTACGACTGATGCAGTGTTTGCTTCTACAGGGAGAAGAGATAAAGAAGGTGGAGGATGGCTGGAGCGGCTGGAGAAAAATGTCAGGTCTATTTCTAGTAGAGATGAAGATGTTGAGGTTTTCTTTGGTAGTGACCAGGTTGGATAGGATCAGGAATGAGTACATTAGAGCATGGGCCTCCAAACTATGCAGTCCATTTTTAATTGGCCCGCAAGAAATTTTATAAACAGAATGGAATATGGCCCGCACTTCTAAGTTTTTACACCAGGGGAGCTACTGTTGATCAAGGCAGTTGCTCCACCAAAAAGCCACAGAAGAAATTTACACGTTACTAAACATATTTCAGACACGGTGGGAGAGTGAATATTTCATCAAAGAATTCAAGGGGAAGTGTGTCTGTTTGATCTGCACTGAAACTGTCACGGTGACATAGTACAAACTTAAATGGTTACTTTCTATTTATTCACGAATGTAAACCGGGTGCATCCATTCATTATACAGTATTCAGACTATACGTCTGTGTAAGCTCTCAGTCGTACAGGAGTGGTCCATCGATGAGAAGGTTTCTTCAGCCGTCATCTGTACAAAAGTGAAGGTTTCGGACGTTTCGCCTCCTATCCAAGAGGCTTCGTCAGCGAACTAAAGTCTGACTGGTCGTATCGGCCCCATTTATATATCCCTAATGTCCAGACCTGGTGGCGCCGGACACAGCTATGATAGGTCCCTACTCTCAGGTTGGGGGGGGCGCGGGACCCCCCCCTGTGGCCCCACTGATTGTTCCTACATTCCTGACTAACGATTGGCCTATTACACCCACTCCCCCCGGTATCACCTCATCAGCATAACGACCCTCATCAGCATTGCGAAAGTTGCCTAACCTGTTTTGCCTGAGCAGGCTATTGTATGAACGATCCAAATTGAACCTCACACCACCAGACCGGTTTAATGAAGGATTTTGTTGTTTTATAAGAATCGCCTCTTTTACCCCCCTTTCAAACCATCTATGTTCTTTCGCTAAGATTTTAACCTCATTGTCGTCAAATGAGTGGTTGCTAGCTTTTAGGTGCAAATGTACTGCCGATTGAGGCCCACTAGTATTATCCCTGCGATGTTGATAAAGTCTTTTTTTGAGAATTTGTTGAGTCTCCCCAATGTACTGCTCTTTACAATTTTCATTCTTACAATGTATGGAATAAACTACATTACTTTGTTTTTCATTTGGTAGCCTATCTTTTGGATGCACTAATTTTTGCCTTAACGTGTTTATCGGTTTGAAATAAGTAGGAATTTTATGTTGCCAAAGGACTCTTTGTAATTTTTCAGAAACTCCTGCAATGTACGGTACTGCTACTCCTCTCCTTTTAGAATCTTGAGAATTATTGGTTTCGTTCGCTATTCTTTCTTTCTGACATTTGTTGAATGACCACTGAGGGTACCCACAGTTAGTGAGTGCTCTCCTGATATGTTTTGACTCCTTTTCTCTACCTTCAGTGCTAGTTGGTATTAGTTTAGCCCTATGCTGGAGGGTTCTGATAACTCCTAGTTTATGTTGTAAAGGGTGGTTAGAGTCAAAAAGTAAGTATTGGTCAGTGTGCGTAGCCTTCCTAAAGACTTCTGTTTTTAGCGCTCTGTCCTCTTTTATAATTACTTTACAATCCAAGAAGGCTAGTTGGTTCTCTTGAATGTCCTCACGAGTAAATTTAATGTTGAAGTCTACAGAGTTGAGATGATCTGTGAAGGATTGAATTTCTTGTTTCTTAATTATGACAAAAGTATCGTCCACATATCTAAACCAGTGTCTAGGTTTTGTCCCTGGGAAGGATGTGAGGGCCTGTTTCTCCATCTCTTCCATGTACTCCTAAAACTATACCTACAATAGATTATATCACAGCTACTGAATCGGCTATTAAAAATAACAAACTTTCGTATGCAGAGGCAGATGATCTACGCATTAAAATATCAGCTCGTCTCAGTAGTGCCAAACTTCCTCCGTCCAACATAACATTAGAAGAGAGAAAGGCGTTAACTACTCTACAAAAAGACAAAAATATTACTATTTTGCCAGCAGACAAGGGCAGATGCACAGTGCTGCTCAACACATTGGATTATGAAGACAAAATAAATAGGTTAATCAGTGATTCTAACACGTATGAGCAACTAAAAAGGGACCCTTCCAATAGATACAAGAAAGAAATGATTGACTGTCTCCAAAAGCTAGAGAAAGGAAAACATATAGACAAACAGATGTATTTTAGATTATACCCGGTAGAGGCCACGCCATGTATCTATGGCCTGCCAAAAATACATAAAGAAGGGTTCCCCCTCCGACCCATTGTTTGTAGCATTGACTCCTCTACATACAATGTAGCCAAATATTTAAAAATAGTAATATTTTTGTCTTTTTGTAGAGTAGTTAACGCCTTTCTCTCTTCTAATGTTATGTTGGACGGAGGAAGTTTGGCACTACTGAGAAGAGCTGATATTTTAATGCGTAGATCATCTGCCTCTGCATACGAAAGTTTGTTATTTTTAATAGCCGATTCAGTAGCTGTGATATAATCTATTGTAGGTATAGTTTTAGGAGTACATGGAAGAGATGGAGAAACAGGCCCTCACATCCTTCCCAGGGACAAAACCTAGACACTGGTTTAGATATGTGGACGATACTTTTGTCATAATTAAGAAACAAGAAATTCAATCCTTCACAGATCATCTCAACTCTGTAGACTTCAACATTAAATTTACTCGTGAGGACATTCAAGAGAACCAACTAGCCTTCTTGGATTGTAAAGTAATTATAAAAGAGGACAGAGCGCTAAAAACAGAAGTCTTTAGGAAGGCTACGCACACTGACCAATACTTACTTTTTGACTCTAACCACCCTTTACAACATAAACTAGGAGTTATCAGAACCCTCCAGCATAGGGCTAAACTAATACCAACTAGCACTGAAGGTAGAGAAAAGGAGTCAAAACATATCAGGAGAGCACTCACTAACTGTGGGTACCCTCAGTGGTCATTCAACAAATGTCAGAAAGAAAGAATAGCGAACGAAACCAATAATTCTCAAGATTCTAAAAGGAGAGGAGTAGCAGTACCGTACATTGCAGGAGTTTCTGAAAAATTACAAAGAGTCCTTTGGCAACATAAAATTCCTACTTATTTCAAACCGATAAACACGTTAAGGCAAAAATTAGTGCATCCAAAAGATAGGCTACCAAATGAAAAACAAAGTAATGTAGTTTATTCCATACATTGTAAGAATGAAAATTGTAAAGAGCAGTACATTGGGGAGACTCAACAAATTCTCAAAAAAATACTTTATCAACATCGCAGGGATAATACTAGTGGGCCTCAATCGGCAGTACATTTGCACCTAAAAGCTAGCAACCACTCATTTGACGACAATGAGGTTAAAATCTTAGCGAAAGAACATAGATGGTTTGAAAGGGGGGTAAAAGAGGCGATTCTTATAAAACAACAAAATCCTTCATTAAACCGGTCTGGTGGTGTGAGGTTCAATTTGGATCGTTCATACAATAGCCTGCTCAGGCAAAACAGGTTAGGCAACTTTCGCAATGCTGATGAGGTGATACCGGGGGGAGTGGGTGTAATAGGCCAATCGTTAGTCAGGAATGTAGGAACAATCAGTGGGGCCACAGGGGGGGGTCCCGCGCCCCCCCCAACCTGAGAGTAGGGACCTATCATAGCTGTGTCCGGCGCCACCAGGTCTGGACATTAGGGATATATAAATGGGGCCGATACGACCAGTCAGACTTTAGTTCGCTGACGAAGCCTCTTGGATAGGAGGCGAAACGTCCGAAACCTTCACTTTTGTACAGATGACGGCTGAAGAAACCTTCTCATCGATGGACCACTCCTGTACGACTGAGAGCTTACACAGACGTATTGCTGCCAACTTTGGGAGAGACATCCTTCTGCTGGTACGTAACTTAGAAAAGGCCACCTTTAAATTAGCTGATTTAAAGAACCACCTCAGATTCAATCTTAGATGTAGACAGAGCCGGTTAATTCCTAAATGCTTGAAGCAAGCACCCCTGGAACCCGGATACTTAGCCGATAAAATGCAACAAAATTATACTAGGAAAATTCTAAATTTGCGAATTAGGAGACTTAACATAGAGATAAAAAACAAACAGTCAGAAATAGAAACTTATTATCAGCGATTACAAACTAATCTTACCCACAAAATCTATCAGGAAGTGTGTGAATTTACTAAATTCGGTTATATGAGGCACCACAGCAAAACCAAAGAGAGACAAAAGGGTAAATTTCAAAAATTACTTTTACTGAAACAATCTCAGCTACTGGTAAACACGCGTAAAATTAGGTATGAACAGTTTGCAAGGGAGAATTGGATCAAAAATTTGTCAGACAGAGATCTCTCAGAGACAGAAAAGGCGGTACTTACCAAAGGTTTAAATTTCTCAGTGACTCCTAAAACTATACCTACAATAGATTATATCACAGCTACTGAATCGGCTATTAAAAATAACAAACTTTCGTATGCAGAGGCAGATGATCTACGCATTAAAATATCAGCTCTTCTCAGTAGTGCCAAACTTCCTCCGTCCAACATAACATTAGAAGAGAGAAAGGCGTTAACTACTCTACAAAAAGACAAAAATATTACTATTTTGCCAGCAG
The DNA here is from genome assembly GCF_051943395.1 of Hippocampus bargibanti. Taxonomy (NCBI): domain Eukaryota; kingdom Metazoa; phylum Chordata; class Actinopteri; order Syngnathiformes; family Syngnathidae; genus Hippocampus; species Hippocampus bargibanti. The sequence continues at coordinate 3,316,010 of NC_142749.1, read as the reverse complement.
ACAAGGGCAGATGCACAGTGCTCCTCAACACATTGGATTATGAAGACAAAATAAATAGGTTAATCAGTGATTCTAACACGTATGAGCAACTAAAAAGGGACCCTTCCAATAGATACAAGAAAGAAATGATTGACTGTCTCCAAAAGCTAGAGAAAGGAAAACATATAGACAAACAGATGTATTTTAGATTATACCCGGGAGAGGCCACGCCATGTATCTATGGCCTGCCAAAAATACATAAAGAAGGGTTCCCCCTCCGACCCATTGTTTGTAGCATTGACTCCTCTACATACAATGTAGCCAAATATTTAAAAACTATTTTAGCTCCGTTGGTTGGTAACACAGAATACCACGTAGAGAACACCACAGGGTTTGTAGAGAGGATCAAAGACCTCATATTGGAACCTGAGGAAACTTTGGCATCATACGATGTGACTTCTCTCTTTACATCTGTCCCAACCCCAGCAGCAGTCTCAGTGGTGAGGACGAGGCTGCTGGCGGATGTTTCTCTGCATGAAAGAACCAAACTGAAACCGGATCACATCTGCCAATTATTAGAAATCTGCCTTAATACTACGTATTTTCAATTTCGGGAAAAATTTTATAAACAAATCCATGGTTGTGCTATGGGCTCACCAGTTTCACCCATAGTGGCTAATCTTTACATGGAAGAGATGGAGAAACAGGCCCTCACATCCTTCCCAGGGACAAAACCTAGACACTGGTTTAGATATGTGGACGATACTTTTGTCATAATTAAGAAACAAGAAATTCAATCCTTCACAGATCATCTCAACTCTGTAGACTTCAACATTAAATTTACTCGTGAGGACATTCAAGAGAACCAACTAGCCTTCTTGGATTGTAAAGTAATTATAAAAGAGGACAGAGCGCTAAAAACAGAAGTCTTTAGGAAGGCTACGCACACTGACCAATACTTACTTTTTGACTCTAACCACCCTTTACAACATAAACTAGGAGTTATCAGAACCCTCCAGCATAGGGCTAAACTAATACCAACTAGCACTGAAGGTAGAGAAAAGGAGTCAAAACATATCAGGAGAGCACTCACTAACTGTGGGTACCCTCAGTGGTCATTCAACAAATGTCAGAAAGAAAGAATAGCGAACGAAACCAATAATTCTCAAGATTCTAAAAGGAGAGGAGTAGCAGTACCGTACATTGCAGGAGTTTCTGAAAAATTACAAAGAGTCCTTTGGCAACATAAAATTCCTACTTATTTCAAACCGATAAACACGTTAAGGCAAAAATTAGTGCATCCAAAAGATAGGCTACCAAATGAAAAACAAAGTAATGTAGTTTATTCCATACATTGTAAGAATGAAAATTGTAAAGAGCAGTACATTGGGGAGACTCAACAAATTCTCAAAAAAATACTTTATCAACATCGCAGGGATAATACTAGTGGGCCTCAATCGGCAGTACATTTGCACCTAAAAGCTAGCAACCACTCATTTGACGACAATGAGGTTAAAATCTTAGCGAAAGAACATAGATGGTTTGAAAGGGGGGTAAAAGAGGCGATTCTTATAAAACAACAAAATCCTTCATTAAACCGGTCTGGTGGTGTGAGGTTCGATACGACCAGTCAGACTTTAGTTCGCTGACGAAGCCTCTTGGATAGGAGGCGAAACGTCCGAAACCTTCACTTTTGTACAGATGACGCAACGGAGCTATCAGCTTCGCGGAGCACGTTAACTATGGACACAACGGCCATTAAACGAAACAAACAGAACGCACTGTTTACTCACCCTCTGCTCCTCCAAAAGAGAAAGGATGTCTTCCGACACTCCTCGGCCACGCAAAAAGTCGATAGGTGACGACATTACTGTATGTCCTTTCTTCCGAGCCACATTTACGTACTGTACACGCTGACGGGGCCAAAACTGAATAGCTCCACGACCGTCACAAAGTCAGAATTCTGACTTTAATCTCAGAATTTAAAGTCAGAATTCTCAGAATAAAGTCAGCATTTTGCCAACCATATTTATTTTCTTCAGTGGCCCTAATCCTCTTCAGTACATTTGAGTCTAAGGACAGAAACAATGCAAAGTATTAAGTATCTAATAATCAGTGGCGGTCCGTGCATTTCACACCTAGGCCTTCAGTGAAGTCCTGCTTAGTCCGATTTGAACAAATACCCCTCGTAATACCATAATTTATGACACAACGGCTGGAGATATCATTTACAAAAGCACACGCACGCAGTACTGGGCGTGGCATCACCTTAATTGTCTCCAACACAGGCTATTTTATGGAGCAATTACACATCAATAAATCTGCATCAGCAAGTAGAACTTGTCACTATACGTGATACTGCAAACACTTAAAAATAAAAGGAAATTTAAAATCATTTGTCCACAAAGTTTTATGGAGTCCACCAAGAATATGCAATCTTTAACAAGATTTTACGCTAAATTACAAAATGTCAGTTTAATATAAGAACAACAACAAGACGTTCACAAAACGAACAATTATTTGAAAATAAAAGTAAACAAATCTTTTTCATTTGTTCTTGAGAATAGGCTTACCTACATGCGACAGCGAGTTGTCCTCTCCTTCAGCCATTGTGGGTTAAAAAAGCGAGTAGATATACTTGGTTTTTCTGCTAAAGTTTCCGGGTCGTATCTGCTGTCAGCTTGGTTGATTTGCATAGCGCTGCCTCCGCTGAGGGCTGAGGTAAAGTGAGTATCCAATCACAGAACGCGTACGTCATGTTCAACGCGAGGCCCTCTAGCTGGCCTTACTGTGCCAACTCGTGATCTGATTGGCTATCGCAACTGTATATCAACTACATGTGCCCGTTCATGTACAGCGCACAGACGCCCTCACTGTTGATTCTGAAGGCGTCGGTCAGATTTCATACAGCCTGGCGACACAAACTAGCTGAATTCTGATTGGATTAAAAACTCTGACCTAAAACTACAACACTGAAAGGAGCATAACCAAATGGATATAATATAACATCAAGAAAACAGTATGTAGAATAAAAAAAAAACGGATATATATAATGTGTCCTTGAGCTGGTGGCAAGTAAGAAAGCTGAAGATACAATATGCTTGTGGAGGGAATTTGAAGAATTGAGATGATTTTGTATGTGGGAGGTGACAGGAGATTCAAGGAGAACAACAATGGGGCAATATGGTCTATGTACAAAAAACGGAATACCGGTACAGTGAGACCTCAATTTACAAACTTAATTGGTTCCCAGACAGAGTGTGTAAGGCGAAAAGTGTGTATCTCAAAAAAACATCACATAGGAAACCATTAAAATGGGAATAATCCGTTCCCGGGTTTCCATAAAATATACTTTTCAACTAAATAAGCCTTAAAACTACACACAACCTTCCTTATCTTATGTATAATAAATGTGCTATTGTATTGTAATGAAATAAATACACTGCACTGTATAATAAAGTCACTTTATTTACATTTGTGATGGTCATTGATGGCTCTTAATTGACACTTGTTGCTTTCTGACTTGTAAGGTCTTACGAAACTGAGGCATCACATTATCATTCATCATGTTGATGATTCGGGCGGCCCGGTAGTCGAGTGGTTAGCACACCGGCTGCACAGACCCGGACCCGCGTGGGTTTTCTCCGGGTCCTCCGGTTTCCTCCCACACTCCAAAAACATGCATGGCAGGCAGATTGACCACTCCAAATTGTCCCTAGGTGTGAGAGTGACTGTTGTATGTCTTTGTGTGCCCTGCGATTGGCTGGCAACCAATTCAGGGTGTCCCCCGCCTCGTGCCCGAAGGCAGCTGAGATAGGCTCCAGCAACCCCCGCGACCCTAATGAGGAATAAGCGGTACGGAAAATGAGATGAGAGATGAGATGTTGATGATTCTTATAGCCTGTTCTGAATGGAACTGTTCAATAAAAGCCTGCACATCAACTGTTGAGTGGCCTGCTTCTGCTTGTCCTCTTGAAGGCAAATCAAATTATCTGTGTTGATGACCTCATTATGGTCAGCAACAAGCTCCTCATGTCACCTGCATTCACTTCGAGTCCCGTAGGTGCTGGCAGAGATTTTATGACGACAAACGGCGCGAGTCCGAAGATTCCACGGACGCGGAATGAAACGCGACAAAAGAAGGCGGGCGGGGCGAATAAAATGGCACACTCGCATCTAACAATCACCTCGTGCAAAGCAAACTTTTGGAGCACAAGCAAACTTTTGGAGCACAAGACATAGCGATGTACTTTCGTCGTAATCATGCCACTGGTGAGGTGACAGTGACTCGTTGAAATGAAATGAAATTGCAGTGTCGCAAGCGGCAGCCACGCCCGAGCTACCAACACGCATGTGACAATTTACCGTGACTATTGACACGCTGTTCCGGTGTGTGTGAAAACACTAGCTCTGATTGGCTTACCATGACACATGACTCTACCCTTTAGCCAATCTCAATCACTTCTATCGCATCTTGACAGGTGGGTGTGTTACGTCACACGCGTGTATGATTTTGAAGTGCGTTTTTCAACCCTTTCATGTCTTTCAAGTCCTTGATCTCCTTGATGTGCGTATCACCCTGACGCATAGCACACGCTTGCAAATTGTATAAAAAGAGCTGTCGCGGGGCAGAGAGATGGGGCGAACCACGGGGCAGACTCATCTCGGACTCACGCCGGGCGTCGGACGGATATCACGGCACGACTTGCTCGACTCCACGCCGCGATCAAGCTCTGCGCGTCACCTGCCTGGGAGATCTGACAACGAACCTACTTACAAATAAAGAGAACCATCAAACTCTTTAGGTGCGTTCAAGTGTAGCAACACAAAAACGTTGGCAAGTGTTTGTCACCGCTCATTCAGTTAGACAGTGCATTCCAAACAGCCTAGAGTCATAAGAAGTTGTGCGCTATTCTCGAACCTGAACGCACCCCAAGTCTTGGATGACAAATAAACAGAGCAGAGTAGACGTATACGGCTGGTAGTTTCTTTCATTTATTCATAGTAACGCACCACATTTGAACTGCGGCTGAACACGAGCCTGTGGTGTTTATTTTCCGGTCCCATAATAGTAAAATTATCAGCAAAAAGCTCCAAGTAGGCGATCGACGTGTGCATTCAATGAGAAAGGGTATGGAAAGTAGCGCCGGCTGGAGCGCGGTGCGGTCGTATGCTTCCGCCGAAGATCACTTTCGCCAGATCCGATGGTCGTGTGCTTGATGAACCGGCCTTGGTGGGTGTGTATTATGAAAATAGTGCTTAATTTTCATAAATTTGACGTTCGTATGATGAAAAGTTCGTACTATAAGGCGTTCGTAAGTTGAGGTCTCACTGTACTTGAAATGCAACTGCCCTATTATTTTTATGTTTAAAATGCTTTTTATCTGGTCAAATGACTTTGTTTCAGTAGCCATCCTTGGCAAGGAATAGCCAAAATAAGAAGGAACATGGGTCAATACATTGGCAGGACACAAATGGCAATTTGTAATAACACCAACATTGACATTTAAACATATTAACTGAAAACATGAAAAAATATTTACAACTGAAGTGAACTGAGCTGAAAAAAAAATATATATATATATATGATAAGAGGTTTTTCATCTGTAAACCCACATCTATGCAGGACTCAAATTATTCAGTAATTTATAGAATATTTTCAGAATCTTACAAACTATTCTACAATGAATTTGGGAGCAAGTGAAAATCTTTAGAACTGGAGTAATTTGTTCTGATCTATTCGTTCTTTATCAGAACCCGAGCTGCAGTGTTGTGAATGAGCTGCAGCTGTTTGATGCTCATTTGAGGGAGTCCAGGAAGAAGATTATTACTATAATCACGTCTACTGGAGATAAAAGCATGCACATGTTTCTTTTAGTATGCTTGGAACATGAAAACCCTTTGTGCCTTCTGAGAAGTGGGCCCTTGGAGAAACCCCCTGATCGTTTGTATGTCCCAGCCAATCGCTGAGCTCTACAGTGAGTTCATCTAAAAAATATGATACAATGATACAATGATTCAAAGGGTTTGAAGCCTCCTGTTGAGATATTTAAGAATGAAAAACATCTGATATTCACGATGCTTCCTTGGACCTAAAATATGGTTTGAGCAGATGAAAATTTGCATCGGACGTGTAAGCTCTCAGTCATACAGGAGTGGTCCATTGATGAAAAGGTTTCTTCAGCCGTCATCTGTACTTCTTTGAAGGTGTCGGATATGTTGCTTGTTATCCAAGAGGCTTCGTCAGCTAACTAAAATGTTGCTGGTAGCTGTGGCCCTATAGATATATATCCCTACTATCCAGAGGTGGCAGTGCCAGACCTCTTCTACGATAGATCCCTGCTTTAAGGTTGACGCGAGCAGAGGACTATTTCCTGAGGCTACACTGATTACTTCTATTGTCCTGACTGATTATAGTCTACGACTGGCCTGGTTGCCCCATTTGCTCTGGTTTCACCTCATCAGCATAACTAAGCCTATGTGGAAACAATCTCAGAAGTCTGTTGTACGCACGATCCAAATTAAACCTCAAATCACCGTGTTGATTTATTGAAGGATTTTGCTGTTTTAGAAAAATTGCTTCGTTTACTCCCCTTTCAAACCATCTATTTTCATTCGCTAAGATTTTAACTTCATGGTTGTCAAATGAGTGGTTGCTAGCTTTTAGGTGCATATATACTGCAGATTGAGGCTAACTAGCATTATCTCTTCGATGTTGATAAAATATTTTTGGAGAATCTCCCCAATCTATCGCTCTTTACTATCTTCATTTTTACAATGTATTGAGTAAACTACATTACTTTGTTTTTCATTTGGCAGCCTATCTTTTGGATTGTTACATCAGACAGGTTAAATCGAAACGTAAACAGTACAAATGCAAATGCCCAGCTAATATTCAGATTATAATGTTATAAGCTAAATATTTACACAGCATATTTATACAAACATTTACGGCATATTATTGGCTCACAATAAATGTATAGCATTCAATTAACTTGCCATCTGTGTTTTGAAATGTGAGAGGATAATGGAGTACCCAGAGAAAACCCACACGGCGAGAACATACAAACTCCACTTATTTTTTAATTAATAGCATAAATACCTCTTCAATGCCCAATAACGTAATGAAATTGATAAGCAGCATATTTTCGAAATTAGAGCAAATCATTTTATATTTTTCAAACAGTTGCTTTCATGAGCTTGTACACAAAAGTGAATGAACAGCAAAATGTGTTAATCCCTCGACAAGGAATTACTGCACACACAATTTTTTTGGGGTGGGTGTGGGGGGTTACAACAGGGGGCTCCCATTGCAGATTGTCTTTAAGCAGCAGCCTGAGCACTGATCCAAATCAGTCACCTACGCTGTTGCTCACGTGTGCATGCAACCTCATTCATTGCTTTACAATGACCACCTCCTCCATCCCAAATCCTACTCCAGCTCGTGAGTGCAGTCATTTCTAGTGCAGAGAAATGTCCCTGGTGACACTGACGCAGGCGCTTTCCTCCATTTGGTGTCTCACCAGTCCACCTCCCAACACCATCTTTTACCTCTTCCTTCCTGTTCCCCCAGTTTTCGATTCCCTCTTCCTGCCTGTTTCTCCTCCACTCATATTGTTGGTTCTGCCTATTACTCTCCCTCTCTCTCCCTCCCTCTCTCTCTCTCTCTCTCTCTCTCTCTCTCTCTCTCTCTCTCTCTCTCTCTCTCTCTCTCTCTCTCTCTCTCTCTCTCTCTCTCTCTCTCTCTCTCTCTCTCTCTCTCTCTCTCTCTATCTCTCTGCTCTGGCACTGCAGTGCTGATTGTGATTGCACACACACATACACATACACACACACGCACGCACACACGTGCCCCCACACAGAGCGTTACTGAGAGGCGAGGACTGCACCAGCATGCGGCAACCGCGCCTGAGCTGCTCGTGAGCATCAGAAAGGCGAACGGAGGCGAGAATGTTGTGCGCTGTCTCACGTCAGCATGCATCATTGCAGCGGTGTCAATGATGCATTTCAAGAGCAGATAGCTTATGTTATTCGGGCTCCTCTGCACTGCCTCTGCATCCTGTTCGCCCTGCTCCTCCCACTCTAACTCTTTCTCCTCCTCATTCTCCTCCCGTCTACTGCTTCACTAGACAGGACTATAGATTGACCGGTACAAGCGAATGCTGGATGATCAGGTTTGCGCCGGCTGAAAGATTTCTCTGTAGCAATGCTACACTTACATCTTCACCGATTAATGGATTTTAACTGACACGTGAGGCAAGAAGATAACTCGCCACCTGCCGGATATCTTGGATGTGTGTGTCACTCCTAGCCATTGGCTCATCTCCTTGTTTTTGCTAGGTGTTTTTGCCTTTCCTGGCTAGCAGGCACTGCAGCATCAGGACCGCAAGACCAATGAAGTAGTAGGGCATGTGGACCCAAGGCAATCCAAACGAAGGGGTTGAGTGCTTCCATTGCAACCACTGCTGATGTGCTTATCTTGATTGGTGTCCGGGCCCCTGCAGAGGCGAGTAGAGCAGGGTGGCTCGTGCGTCGAAGAAGCAAGCAGGACGTCCTGTGGGAAAGGGGCGGCTCAAGCATTGGCCTCCTGATGGTGGCTATTTTTGTCTCCGCTAGCTGAGTGACTGGGACAGCAGGTAGAAGAGAAGATGCTTATGGCCCGAGACACGGCGCGAGATGAGGCTCAAAAGCTACACAGGAAGTGGCTGAAGCACCAGGCCTTTATGGCAGAACTGGCCCGTAACAAGGAATGGCTGGCCAAGATAGAACAGGTGAGTCGATTTGATCAGGGCATGATGCAGGATGGAGAGGTCATGAAGAGCAGGTAAGTCAGACAGAGGTGGGAGTGGGGTGCCACGTTGACAAGATGGCATTTGTGAGTTGTTGTTTGTAGCTAGTAGAAATCGCGAGAGGTGTCATAACTCATTGAGGACATCTTGAATAACGTTCTCAAGGTTATGAATGTTGACAGTGCTTTTCACATTCATAGGTGACATGATCGCTTTGGCCTCTCTTCGCAACAATGTAAAAGAACACAATTGCTTCAGTCTTCCATTTAGCTTGCGGTTGATTGTTGATTCACTCAAAGACGTTCTCAGAAACCGGAATGAGTGCAGAGAATGTGCATTTATTCAATGGCCTCTCTTATTCGATAGTCAACACGAAAGGAAGGTTTAATTTCAGACAAAAATCCAACTTTGCTATTGTGCTATGCTATCTACATATCCTTGGCCTCTGTGAAGCTAAATTGGGTTTACGGCATGTAAATTAACCCCCATTAGTATTCCACATATTCCGCGTTGCAGGTATGTTACACTTTTATTCAGGAATAACATTCACAGTGAAACATGTTCCAGTTTGAGAGTACAGGTAATGATGATTATAACTTCATTGTGTGTTTTGTCAATGCAAACTTTTCGGGATCTTTCTTCAATACAATTAAAATGAGAACATTATTTCTGTCAAAAATCAGATAGGATATATTGTATTCTTTGAATGTTTCAGTTAAATCAATATAAACTGAAGTACAAATACAATTTTGTGATATAAAAATGTTCTTTAGAGACTGATTTACTGTTGTCTTCATGATTAAATATGCACAACATAGCTGTTTAACTATGTATATCAATGGTCTTTGAAGACAAGTTCTGTAGTGTATTAAATTCACCATTTGTCCTGTCTACTGTTAATGTAAATTGTAATTTGAGTTTATGGTAAACTCCCTCAACATATGTTTTCAAAACAAGGATCGCGGACTGCATTTACACCACATAATTTTATGTATGCCACTAAAATTATAAAATTGTATAGTTGCCTTATAATAAGGCTTTACTAGACGTATTGTCAATACTCTTTAAATTAAAACATGTCCAATTTAAACTGGTACTTTCATCCTTTTTAAATGGGGCATGCTGGTTGCACACATGGTGAAAGCACTTCAGTGCTGTAAAGCGGGCACCTGGAGACCAAACCTCCACCTCTGATTGTTCTTGTTACTGTGCTGCCAGGTGTGATGGTTTAAGAAATATAATAAAAAGATTAAGAGGGTTTGATGCCTGCTGTGAACAAATTGAGGATTGTTATACATTCTATTATACCAGCTGTTTGCTTATGGGCCAGTGTTAGATATGCTCTGAGTAGCTATAAGCTTCAGATCAAATTTCTGCCACTGAATTGTCACAACACCTGATGCTTCTCCAAGACAGACCTTCTGCTGGGATGCCCATCCAAGCTCAGCTGAGACCAGTCTGTCGATTTGGCAAATGTGCATCGAGCCTTGCAGTCGTCCAAAAATCAGGATCAACCTTACGGCATTGGTTGACAGAGTTTAAAGACTGTAAGATGCTAAAAGTATACTTCAGTCAATCCATGACCTACTCTGATGGGAATCATAGTGTCCTGCTAAATTTGCATACAACAGCACACAATTTTAAATACTAGTTCAAATGAGGCAACGTTATTATAACATCATCAGGAGTGTGCACTTGGAGGACTGAATATTGCAATGCCAATGTGGCAATGTTGTACATGCATTTGTACGTGTCATGGGTTTAATCGGCCTTCAATTACAAATTTAAGCAACTAAAAAAATAAGGAATAAGCAGTAGATATTTCAGTATTTTCCAAGTTATGAATCGCTCCATAGTTTAGGTTGCATAATAAAGAAGAAAAAAGCAGAAGTCACGCTGGAATATAAATCGCATTTTGCGGGATAATGTATTTGATCAACTCAAAGACGAAGAAGACATCTTGAAAGGCAATTTCAAGTAAAAATAAAACCAAGAACAACTAATTGTTCGATATGCTAACGCTATCTGACACATAAACAAAGAACTGGGATTGTAACTGCTATTGTCAGGATCGTATTAAAGGTTATTCAGATAACTACAGCAAGTTTACCACACCATCAGTGTCAATCCAAATCACTAAATCTAATTCATGCATCCATTTTCCAGACCGCTGTATCCTCAATTAGCGTCGTGGTGGCTGCTTGAGCCTATCACAGCTGTCTTTGTGCACTATGCGGGGGCGCACTGAAACGAACAACCATGTGCACGCACAGTCACATCTCGGGACAATTTAAAGTGTTCAATCAGCCTGTTTTTGGAATGTGGGAAGAAACTGGAGGACCCAGAGAAACCCCAAGCGCTCCCGGGGAGAACACGCAAACTCCACACAGGGATGCCGGAATGGGACTCGAACTCGCGACCTCTGCACTGTGAAGCCGGCGTACTACCGGGCCGCCCACTAATTTTAATGAAATCTTTATTTTGTGTGTCGGTTTTCAGCAACTCAGTCAACTCCCAAGCTACAACATGTGGCACTTCCTCGTGCACGTCGCTTACGTCAGACTCAATGTCAATTTATCAGCACAGACCACCCTCTTGCGGTTAAATGTGAAAATAATGTGATATAATGTACAAATGTGCAGTCATTTCCCACATAAATCGCAGAGTATAAGTCACATAACTGGCCAAACTATGACAAAAAAACTGTCCAGAAAAGACTCTGTTTGTATACTTCTCAAATTATACAGCCATGTGATTGTTTTTTCGTACAATGTGTTGAATGTCATATCATCTCTGTATTGCACGTTGGTTGTCCATGCCAACATATCTCAACAAGATTACATCAACCTGCAATTCCCAGCCTTAGCACACAGTTCGACGAACTTGACTGGAATTGAAATAATTCAGTGTCATAAATTAAGTCATTCAGAATCAGAATCAGAATCATCTTTATTGCCAAGTATGTAGGACACACAAGGAATTTGTTTCCGGTAGAACACGCTGCACTAGTATCGTTGTCACTGACATTCACAAATTTATTCGAGAATTGAAAATATGACGTAGAGCGCTGTTCCCAAACTTGTTCGGGCTTTGTCTTTTCATGCATGGGTGCAGATAAAGCGTTGGCCATGGCAATGTTTTTTCTTTTCCACATGGGGCAGCGTTTCCCTTTTTTCAAATTAAGTTAGCGCTTTGTTTCAGCTTCAGCTGATGGTAAAGCGTTAAATAAAACAATATGTCGGTATTGCATTGTATTTTGTACAGCATCCCTCATTTCAAGCTCATATAACTCCAGACACATATAATTTCGGAAGTAACATTTTTTTTTCTGATGAAAGAAGATAGTCTAAGGTTTCCTACACTGTGTCATGCAGTCCTAAAACTCCATACTCCGTGGGTCCTGGAATTCAAGCGACAATGACAAAAACCCTGGCACTGGAGCGGACAAATTTTTGCACAAGTCTCGCAGTGAATGAGTTAAGATTATTTTATACGGATTTCTTAAAGGTGTTACTTTACAGACTGAAGTTGTCTACAGAAGTGCGAGTGGAAAAAATAAGAATATGGCCTGTGTGTGCGTGGGTGTGTGTGTGTGTGTGTGTGTGTGTGTGTGTGTGTGTGTGTGTGTGTGTGTGTGTGTGTGTGTGTGTGTGTGTGTGTGTGTGTGTGTGTGTGTGTGTGTGTGTGTGTGTGTGTGTGTTTGTTTGTATGACCAGTCTTGTGAGGACCACTAACATTTTATACCATACGTAGTGAGGACATTTTGTTGTTGGCCGGTCCTCACATGTTTTTCATTCTAAAGGCTTCTAGAGGGTCTATATATGCATCTGTTAACGTTTCAGACAGGTCCTCACATATTCACCCAAAATGATTTGTTTGATGTGTATTTTCACTTCACTTGGATACACACACTTTTTACTCACTGTGTGTGTTTATGTTTGTGTATGTGTGGTTAATGAGAGGAAAAAAAAGTCATACCACAAAAAAGTAAAACGATATTGCAACCAAATTTAATACAGGGGTGAGGACTTTGAATATACCCATTCAGAAACCTCACTCCTGCTGTTATTTCAGTTTCAAGTCCACTTTTTATTTCTTTGTTTTTTAAAGATGTTGAAGTGGGAAAATGGGGTGACATTTAGTGTTCAAATGTTATACTAGTTCTCTAAACTTATCAGCTTCGGTGGTCCTTACTCCTTATCTGGAGTTATCCAGACCTCACAAAACCATTGAAACAGGAATGTATTTGTGCGTGTGTGTGTGTATTTTTGCGTGTACCAATTCATCGAGAAGAACATTTGTGAGATAATGTTTGATGACGGACACAAGTTCATTCAAAAGTTGGCTGTGAGCGAGCCCCCGAGTTCTTTTTACGCCAAACTAGATGGATGGTTTATGTTGTGGGCTGCATCATGCTTAAAGCAAAAAGAGTCGTTCTCAAAACTGTTCTCGTGGAGATTAATTATTGAGGAGATCCATCAATCTATCCATCTATTTTCGACACTCAATGCATGTTAGGAACAATGAGGCCTGGATCCCAGCAGATTCTGAGGGTGTGAGGGAGTGTAAATCGTCAGTTAGTTGATTGTCGATACCAGGGCGCATGCAGATAAAAAGTCAAATACAATTGTACACGAATTGCCAATTTATAAGACAACCGACGCCTACCGACAAGTTGTGTCCAAAATTTGTAAAATCACTTCCACTGAGCTTATTTTACAAATATTCCACAGCATATAGCTATATTTTACTTTTTAAGACTCGCACTGAATATTCAGGAAGTCTTGTTTTTGAGTTGGTGACGATACCTACCGTGACGTCACGGTAGGTATCGTCACTGACCGAGAAAGCAACATACAATGCATTTTGGGTACTTTGTTTGGTCTGAAAACTTCGTGATGATCCGTGTTGATGGCGAAATTAGAAGGAAAACACATAAATAACGTGATGGTGAATCGTTGTGTGTTGCACCAAAACTACTATTTGATACTAGCTTACACAAATTCCCAGCAGACAAATCCGCCCATTTCCAATGGAGCTTAGGCGCCATCATGTGCATTTTCTGGGACCCTATATTGCAGTCCAGACACCTCAAAATGACACAGAAGGACTTCTTTAATCTATTTCAAACATGTATGCTTTCCTCTTCACAATTATTTGCATCTTCTCCAAATCTGAAGCCATTGCTTTGATTCTCGAGCCATGCAAGACGTCTTGGCGTGACGTCACAAACAAGGGGGCGGGACCTCCTGAACCTGGCCATTTCCGGTTTCATTTTGAAGTCGTTTTTTGGACACTTTAAGTCATTTTTATTGGTGTTTTTAATTTGACTAAAAATATCAGCCTGCGTGTTTTGGGTATTTTAGATGTATAAAACGCTTTTCTGATGTCAGTTTGGAAACAAAAAAATGTGTTGGTTGTCCTTTAAGTTTCTTAATTAACCTATCACGTATATTTTTGGGAAAATTCGCAGATCGATGCAAACTACACCAAAAGGCTAAAGAAAAATAACGCTCAACTGGCACCAAAAATGATGAGCGCTACTCCATGCTCCTAATTCAGTCATTCATTTTCTGATCCGCTTAATCCTCACTACGGTGGTGGTGGGGTGAAAGAGCCTATCCCAGCCATGATCCGGCAATCGGCGGGCGACACCCTGAGCCGGTTGTCAGCCAATCGCAGGGCACACAGAGACGAACAACCACTTGCCCCTTAACTCAAACGTAGGGACAATTAAGAGAATTCAATCAGTCCCCCATGCATGTCTGGATTATGGGAGGAAACCGGAACACCCAGAGAAAATCAAGGCAGGCCCGGGGAGAACCAGCAAATTCCACACAGGGAAGCTGGAGCAAGGACCGCACTGCACTGTAAGGTCGACTCGCGAACCACTGGACACCATGCCGCCCTTATGCTCCTAATATGTTTGGTAAATTGTTTGAAATGTCATTCGGAAAATAATTATTGGGAGATCAACACTTTGAGTGACAGAGGTTACTCCACTGGACAGCTTACCGTGTTATCAGTTAGTTCACACGTCAAACAAAACATGTTCTCCAGGGGCTTAACCACAATCGAAGAAAGCTTTGGGAAGCTCCGCTATAGTAAAAATGTTTTCTTTTTGGTTTGTTTTTGAATGGCCATTGATTTAGCAAATTACTGAATGTGAGATCACCACTTCAGAATGATGGTGTATGTCATGTGACGTATGTCTACATGTCCTAGGATACTGCAATATAGTATAACCCCTTGTTGTCATTGACACCTTTTGTTGTTGTTAAGATGCTCTATATATATATTTTTTACGTGCGTAGTGTAACAGGTCCTGGTGAGGATATTTGGTGGACATTTGATAAAGTAAAGATCGATTGATCAGTTTAGATTTTGGAAACTGAGCTTTTAAAGTGATGATTGAGTGTCGCCTTTCTCTGGTTTTGCTTTGTATTTTCACAGTACTTGCTTGGGCGACTGATTATCCCAATGGTATCAAACTATTTTTTTTTTCCCACGGGCCACATTGTCGTTACAATTTCCTCTCGAGGGCCGCAAGGAATTTAGGGAAGCCAGTAGAATGTTTCATTCCCTCCAGATATTACATACACAAAAAAATTGATGAATGACTAGCTTTCAAATTTGATGTAAAAATAATGACTGTTATTGTGGTTTGCATGGGACAATTAGGAAATTTGGTTCAGACTTTAAGAACCATCATGGAATTTCACAGGTTTGATTTGCTTTCACGGGCGGCATAATGGGATGTGGTGGGTCAGATTTTGTTGTCCCGATTGGTGATTGTGAGCACAAATGTTTGTTCGTCAATGTCTGCCCTGTGATTGAATTGGCTGGCAAGCAGTTCGAGGTGTCGACTGCCCAAAGATGGGATGGGCTTCAGAACACCTGCAACCTTTGAGAGCATAGGGGGATCGGAAATTGGATGGATGGATGGTTAAATGGATAGATATATGGATGGATATATGGATGGATGGATGGATGTTTGGACATGGAAACAATGCTATTCCTTTTCAATGCATAAAGTTGAAGCAATATTTGGGGAAGAAAACATTCCTGTGCACTTGTAAAGAAGTTTTATTTCATTAATTGTAAAATTGATATTTGAATGTCACTCAGTAGAACACACAATGCAACGCCAAGATCCCAACAAAAATGCAAAAACAATTGTGACGCATAACATTTAGGTTTGTTTTTTCTCGTTTGGTGAGGTGGTCATCTTGGCTGTTTCCATCACCCACTGCTGATTAAGTCTCAATTGTTTAAATGACGATGAGCTCACCCACAACATCTTGTTCTAAAATATGGATGGTTATTTAAGGCAACATCGAATCACAATTCCAGCCACTGGAAATGTGATACTATTGGCAATATGAAGTGGTTATTGGTCATTCTGAATGATACCACGGTCATCGGTCTCATCAAAGACGGCGACGAGTCTGCGTACCGACAACAAGTGGAGCAGCTGGAGCTCTGGTGCAGCCGTCATAACCTGGAGCTGAACACGCTCAAGACAGTTGAGATGATGGTGGACTTCAGGAAACATCCATCACCACAGCTACCCCTCACACTATCCAACTGCCTGGTGTCAACCGTTGAGACCTTCAAGTTCCTGGGAATCACAGTCTCCCAGGACATGAAGTGGGAGGTCAACACCAACTCTATCCTGAAAAAGGCCCAACAGAGAATGTACTTCCTGAGGCTGCTAAAGAAGCATGGCCTGCCACAGGAGGTGCTGCAACATTTCTACACGGCTGTCATCGAATCCATCCTGTGTTCTTCCATCACCGTTTGGTTCGGGGCCGCCACAAAAATGGACAAAATCCGACTTCAACGGACAGTTAGGACGGCGGAAAAAATCATTGGCACCGCCCTACCCACTCTCGAGGACTTGCACACTGCAAGAATCCAAACTAGGGCGCGGAAAATCCTACTGGACCCTCCGCACCCTGCCCACCACCTTTTCCAGCTACTCCCCTCAGGCAGGCGCTACCGATCCATGCGCACCAAATCCAGCAGACATTTAAACAGCTTCTTCCCCCAAGCCATTAACTCTTTGAACTCTTTCAACAGTAGCCAAAATGGAACTGTATAGTGCCACTTAGCAGTTTTTTTTGACAACGATACTAGTGCAGCGTGTTCTACCGGAAACAAATTCCTTGTGTGTCCTACATACTTGGCAATAAAGATGATTCTGATTCTGATTCTGATAAGGTTGCACCAAGCTGTTTCAAACCAGACAGTGCTAGTTAAAAAGCATAAGATTGTTTTGAAAAGGCCAAGGATGTTCTCATAGTAATTACAAGATTGACGTATTTGTCTGTCATTGTGCATGTCAGTAATCTATATTTCTTGTGTTAACGTACACTGCACTCTAGTCATCCTGTATGTCTCATTTTTACAAATTAGTATTAAAAAAAACAAAGCAGAAAATCTTTAACTTGCAATGGTGCGTGACCTACGTCACCGGAAGTGTTTCGCGCTCAGCAGTCTGCAATTGCAGCTTGTGATCAGAGCTGTTGCACTATAACTTTCATTGTTATCATTATTATTTTTCAGAGTTTGCTTTATGTACAATTTACCGGGTAAAGAATAGGAATTTAGAAGGCTGAGGGTAGCACTTTAAAACAGTACGTTTGCTACCATTGTTAAACAGGTTGCAAAAGGGTGTCGCATGCCTCCATGTCAGATTCATCATGATGTGCATGCATTAGCGTGGCCAGGGGTCAATCGGAAAATATTAGTTCACCGAAAAGTCGATTTTCAATTCAAACAGTGTGGGTACCTCTGGCTTAAAGTGTTCCATTAAAGGACAACCGACACCATTTTTTTTGTTTCCTAACTGACATCAGAAAAACGTTTTATAGCATCTAAAATACCCAAAACACGAAGCTGATATTTTAGCCAAATGCAAAACACCAATAAAACTGACTTAAAGTGTCCCAAAACTACTTCAAAATGTGTGTGACGTCATCAACTCAAAAACAAGACTTCCTGAGTATTCAGCGCAAGTCTTAAAATGTAAAATATAGCTATATGAGGTGGAATCTTGAAGTAAAAAAAACCACAAGCAAAAAAAAACTAAAAAACAAATAATGTGACACAACACGAACAACACAGACAGTGATTTATTCATGAGCACTTTCTGCACTCTCTTTGTTGCATGAAGCAGTTCTCGATGAAAGAGGACAGGAGCAAAGAATCCTTTTGACATCATGGTGGAATGTGCATGTTTGCTGCCAGCTAAATGTTGAAAGCAAACATGACGCTGTAGCATCCATTACTGAAAAAACATTGTCTCACATCTCCTGCACCACGTAAATCCGCTTCAATTCCAAGCCGCGATAGTTTCACATACAGACAGATGCAGATAGAAATTACACTCTCAGAAATTGAACTTTTCAGATTGACCACAACCAGTCCAAATTGTTCATCCTACAGTCAATTGGATGAGTTTGCAGGTGTCATGATCTGGTTGGCGACCAACGGGTGGCGCTGTCGGCCCCGCCTGCACCTGTATAGGTGCTGCTCGTCCTGATCAGTGGCGGATTGCCACGTTCGGATTGGCGACCAACGGGTAGCGCTGTCAGCCCTTCTTGCTGCCTCGCAAGTGCTGGTCGTTCCCAATAAGTGACACTTTTTTGGGATCCACATCTGCCACCACCACCTTGCAAACCGTGACAGCAGGTTGATAATCCCAAAATAATTTATCGACTGGAGGCAGTGGTTTGAATCTTAACAGCCACACATGTCAACTTCTGTATATAGTACCATAATAATTTCATAAAAAACAAACAAACCTTGGCAAAGATGAGCTGTCGTTCTCATTTAAACCTTCATGATCGTAACAAAAGTGTTAACCAATGTTCTATTGGCACATTCTTCCCATCACACCTTTAGACCAGGCTGAATCATTTCACGTGAAAAAATACAAAAATACAAAAAATACAAAATACACAAGAGGCAGATGAAAGAGCCAAACACAGAGACAGGTCCGCCCCACTAGCTGAACAGAGGTTTTGCCAGGTACACTTTGGTTGGCATCATCTATGACATCTGTGACCAAAGACATTAGAAACTTCCTGGAAATGTTTGTTGTTGATTCTCAATTTTACAAACTCATACATATTTGATGGTGGAGGGAAAATATGAAAAGAAATAAGACGCGGATGGAATCATGAACAAAGTATCATCATCATTTCTCCACTGTGAGACTAATAAAGGCATATCCAATCCAATCCAATCCAAAGTATCATCAGTATCAGCACTTAATGTTCGCCATGTCAATATTAGGGCTCACTAACCTTTTTTGAAATTGAGAGCAACATCTTGGCTACTGATAAGCGAAAAGGGCTCCCTGTTGGATACATACTTTTGAAATAACACTGGTGTATGTTTTGATTCATACTTCAAGATATTGGTTGATGTGAAGACACTACTCCTGTGAATGATTTCTCACAATAATTCGTGAATAAATAAATAAATAAATAAATAAATAAATAAATATTATCATACGTTACATTTTCTATGAACGCCTATTCACATTTTCAAATAATCACTTGTACAACATTCAGAGAAAATTGAGTCTCCCATCACTTGTGAGCTATTTTTTTTGGGAAACATGCCCGCAGGCTTCTCATGTGGTTCTGGAAAGCTACCTTGTGCCTGTGGGCAACCACGATGGTGACATGTGTGTACTGTACGCTATTGTAGGAACACATTTCCTACTACAAAACCTTGTGAACCCACTGAGGCTGATGAAAATTATCTTGTTCTTCTGTCCGGTTTTATGTTCACAAGAGGTTTTACAGATGAGTGAAACCAAAAATTTGTATTTGGGTAAAAATATAGTGACCAGTCAAGTCATTCTTTTAGACAAGGCGATATCTAGAATGAAATTCATCCATCCACCTATTTTCTGATTCGCTTTATCCTCACAAAAGCATGCAGGAGCATATCATAGCTGTCTTTGGCCAGTTGGCGGAGGACACCCTGAACCGGTTGCCAGCCAAATCGCTGGGCACACAGAGATGAACAACCATTCACGCACACACTCATGCCAAAGGCCAATTTATAGTGTTCAGAGAGAGAGAGACAGAGAGAGAGAGAGGGAGATAGAGAGAGAGAGAGAGAGAGAGAGAGAGAGAGAGAGAGAGAGAGAGAGAGATACTGTATAGTATGACACGGTTTCTCTTTTCCTTCTTTCCTTGGTGTAATTTTGTCAACAGAAGACGAGGTCTCACCTTACTCTCGTATTACTGCTGCATCAGCATAACAGGAAAGTCTGCAGAATTTAGAACTGTATCATAATTCCATGAGGATACAATTTCAACATTGTACCTGTACTCTATTAGCCATGACTGTGTTGAAAAAAAAATCAAGCACCCACAGCCTGATTACCACTCCGGTGATTTTCCTGCTTCTTTTCCTCATTTCCTCTCTTCTCATCTGCTTTTCCCCGGCCATCACCTCCCTCTCTGATTTTTTCTCTCCTCTTGCCTCTGTGTGTCAGTAAAGCCATGAGAGGAGGGAGACGGCTTTCTGTTGGCTCTGCATTATGAGAGGGAGAAATGAGGCTGAGGGACGCTAGAGAGACTGCGCACAAGCAGCAGTTGAACAGTGAGGCTGTGCCAAGAGAAGGAATGCAGCATTGCATTATGAAATCCACTGAGGAGATCGTCCAGAGAAAAATAATATGGATATTTTTTTTTGAGGTGTAGAAAATGAAACTATGACTACATTTCTTTTATTAATCCATGAAAAGACATTAGAACCTTTCTATTATAATTTACATTGACAGAAAAAGTGAACATATGCTAAATCACATAAAAAACGAATCTCATGAAGAATCTTGTCTTAAATTAAATTCATGTCATCAATTAAATTGCTTTCCAATTAAGTTCCGTATCTGCAGCGCATAATTTACTGTACTCTTCGAGCCACACCTCCTGCATCCAGGTTGCACTGTGGATTCCTCCATCATGTCGTACAGAATGTCTAAATTCACGCATGCTACATCAGTGTGGCTGTATCGCAATCCACAGACAACGTTGATTTTAACCTGTAAAATGCGACCACATTTTTTTTTAATTGGAGGGACATCAGATGTTCACGCATCGCTGGCAACAATTAATAGATCTAATCAGTATTTCCTATTCGTAACTCCATAAGTTGTATTAGAAAAAAAGACCAAGCTGACTGGGGGCAAAAGAAAACATTAAAAACATTGACCATAATGCATCCACTCGGACATAATCCCTCACAAAACAGCGACAGAAATGGCTCAGGTACAGCACAGAAAGAAGTGTATTTGACTTGCCATGCACTATTTGTAGGTCAGCCCGAGGCCAAACTTTCCTCTATTCCCTGCCTCCTTGCGAGCAGGGGTTGTTGCCTTGGCATGGAGCTATTTCATTCCAAGTTATTTTAGGCTACAGACGTGAAAGTATCTACTGCCTATTTCCTTTTAGTTATTTATTTTGACCCCAGTCCAAGCAATGAGGCACAATGTACAGATCAAGGTACAATTCTGAGGTTCATGAGCTCCCATGCCAACGATAACCAGAATTTGAGGATCTTTGCACTTCAAAATTGTGGAAAAATACACCTTCACTTTTCTTATTTTCTGCAACATCGTCATCTATAATGGGAAATGAATTATGTAAAGATGGATTAGCCCAATTCACATCAAATCCAGACAAATTTTAGCTTTCTCTCAGGGGAAGAAGGTGGCTTTTAAAGCAAGCTTTTAATGCCAATTAAGAAGATAAACTTACCTGAGGAGTAAATCAAAAATAATTTCGACTAGGATTTCCTTCTTCTGATCAATTAAATGTCAGGGTTGCATGAGGTACACATGCAATCAATGATAACTACTTTATAAAAATGTGGGAAAATGGAGAAAAGAAGAAATAACATTTCCCAATCTGTTCTTTTGCCATACAATTTGTTGTTGTTCAATCTACTGTTGACTTCTTTGTGGTATATATAGGTGACAATCGTGCCTGTGGTGGTCGGAGCACTCGGGGCAGTGACGGCCAAACTCGACGAGTGGTTGCAACAGATCATCGGATATCTCGGTCCAGAGATGCGCAGTGCTGGGAACAGCACGGATACTGCGCAGAACCCTCAAGCTTCCTGGCCTCTGGTAGAGGACCCAAGCTAAAAAAAATGGGGGACAGACACCACCCATGGGGGGTGAGACGAGGAGAAGAATATATATATATATATATATATATATATATTTAAAACAAATGTCATTGAATCAATCCTGTGTTCTTCCATCACAGTTTGGTTTGGGGAACGCCACAAAAAGGCGGAAAAAAAAATTGCCACTGCCCGACCCACTCTTGACGACTTCCACACTGCAAGAACCAAGACAAGGGCACAGAAAATCCTACTGGACCATCCACACCCTACCCACCACCTTTTCCAGCTACTCCCCTCAGGCTACCGATCCTTACGCACCAAATCCAGCTGACACTTAAAGAGCTTCTTCCCTCGAGCCCAGTGGTTCTAAATCTTGCCGGAGACACCGAACCCCACCGGTTTCATATGCTCATTCACCGAACCCTTTTTTCAATGACTGCGCCCACGAACTGCAGATGAGACTGAGGGGTGGACCTCGGCGGTGGAGGACTACCACACCCCTGAGACCGACTCACCAAACGCCAAGGGTTCGATTAAACCCATTTTAAGAACCACTGCTCTAGCTATTAACCATATAAACAGTAACCCAAATCTAACCGTACAGGGGCTCTTTGCAATTTTGCACAATCCATTGTCCCTTGAACCACTGTTCCTGATCTATAAAATCTCCAACACCAGACACTTTGAGGATCTCAAGGACATATGCCTAATTGCACACTTGTACTACAAATTAAGTAACTCATCATTTTAAAATGGTTCACTGATTTTCTGTACCAACTGTAGAACTGTTATCGTATTTTATTTTACCACTGACCACTTTAGCTCTGCTTGATACTTTTCACATTGTCTTGCAATTATTCTTGAGAGGTACCACTTATATTAAGGAATGCCCCTCCATATTTATTTGTCATGTCTTTTTTTCAAAGATTAAACGGGTGCAGCTTGTTCTACTAGGGACTAATTCCTTGTATGTTCTACATACTTGACCAATAAAGATGTTGATATTTAAATTTTACTCTTACCGCTTCATTTGAGATGTCCTCCAATTCTGGAATGACCCACCTTCCAATATTTGATTGCCAGTGTAGTGGAAAATGAACAGATTCAGATGCGCTGTATTTTGAATGACAAGATGCTCTCTATACATCGAAAATGCTTCACTGTCTTTTTCCAGCTGTAGTGTTCTTCATCGTCTCTGTATCTTGTACTGAACGAGGTGGCTGCTCATCTCATAAGAACTATCCCTTGCAGCTATGGCTAACATTAACCCATTTTTTTCCTAGCGGTACCATGGAGTGTACAAGAGAGAAGCAGAGTCAGTCAGCCAAGAAATGGCAATCTCCCACATAATGCATATTTTACACGAAATATGGCTAGCACTCTTAGCACTGAGAGGAAGATTTGTATCAATCTGTGCCGTCTTGCAGTCTCACCGCTATCAGTTTAACAATTGTTTCTGTTTTCTTATCATAGGAGGGCCAAGGACTGATCCAGGAGAAACCAGAGCTACGCGCGGTTGTGCAGCAGAAGCTTGAAGAGATCAGGGAGTGCTGGTCTGACTTGGAGACCACAACCAAAGCCAAGGCTCGCCAGCTCTTTGAAAACAATAAGCCAGAGCCGGCAGGGAAAAGCTACTCAGACCTTGACAACCAGCTGTCCCACTTGGAGCAACAGCCCCCTCAACTTGAGCAGGCACATCATCTGCCCACATTCAATGAGCAGCTCCAAAAATTCCAGGCAAGAACAGTAAAAAAAGTTACATTATTTTTACTGATGCCTACAACTTTGGGATAGTTACGCATTCAGCAGACAAAAGGCGAAAAACAAATATACCCTCTCCTTTAGAGCTAGTGAGCTCTATCTTATCAAATGTGGCAATTATCAGAAGCCTACTCAACTCAAGTCAACATGTTTACTGAACAAAACTCAGTGGTTTTGTTTCGACCTTGTGGTTCAGGTAACCTTTGCTTTGAAATTAGCAGATAGCTTTGAAATTAGCAGATAGTTGTCCAGTCTATCCCAATTGTAACAGAACACAGCGATTGCCCGACAACCAGTTCAGGGTGTACACCTTTGACTGCCCAAAGACAGCCGGGATAGGCTCCAGCGACCTTTGAGCGGTTTTGAAAATGAATGAATGGGTGGACATTGAATAACTTTACTTTAACCTTGCTATGATTAAAATGCTACTGTATCTTTTTGGCATAGACTATGGAGTCTAAATTTGGAGATATCTACAAGGATGTGGAGGAATTGGGGACCTTGCAGGGGGTATGCCTTCACCAGCGAGGTCTGATGGCGGGTGACAAAGAGGGTGGTGAGCATTCAGGCATGGTGGAGAGTCGCATCGTTCGCCTCATTGAGCCCCTGAAGGAGCGACGCCGCATCCTGCTGGCTTCCAAAGAGATGCACCAAGTTGCTCAAGACCTGGAAGACGAGATGGTTAGCACTTATTCTTTTTTTCTTTAAATATGGCCGACCATTCCATGACCTAAGGTTGATGATTTCACAGCTTTGGATTCAAGAGAGGCTTCCCCTGGCATCGTGTAAGGAATATGGGAATAATCTCCAGAGTGTGCAGCACCATGTAAAAAAGAACCAGGTGAGGATCACAAAACTTTGAAACAAACTCTTCTTAACTTATTTCGCATTGGTCTTTTAGACTCTCCAGGGGGACCTGACAGGCCGCAGGGCACGTGTTGAGGAGGTTCTGGACAGGGCGGGAATTATCGCATCGCTACGCACCCCCGAAGTGGAATTTGTGCGTGAAGGAGCCGGTCATGTGCGGCAACTGTGGGAGGTGTTGCAGTTGGAGTTAGAAAGGAGATCCATGATGCTGGATGCTGCACTGCAGGCTCAACAATATTACAGTGATGCAACCAAAGTGGAATCGTGGTTATCAGGTCAAAAACTCCAGCAGGCCAATGACACAAAAGGCACGGTATGGCAAACGCTGGCAATCAGTTTAATTGTCACACCGCCACACCGACACAGATCCACTTCTGATTATTTGCAGGATGAGGCAAGTACCTTGCAACTGCTGAAGAGTCATCTGGCTCTGGAGCAAACTGTGGAAACATATGCAGAGACTGTAGGCATGTTGTCCCAGCAATGCCAGCAGCTGCTCGAGCTCGGACACCCAGAAAGGTGTGACATGACTCCTCATTTCACTTTCTGTGCACCAATCCGTAATTTCAGAAACATTTATTTATTTTATTTGTTTGTTTTGCCATGAATAGTTTTGCAGTACAATATTTACATCAGATTTAGATTTAAGATTAAGAACACTGTAATACGTGAGACATTAACTGTTACTCTGCCAAATATGGCATATTATGTTTTTGTGATGTATCGGTATGTCTGATCTGTTATTGTGATTTTTTTCCACAGTGAGCTAATCACCAAGCAGCAGTCCCACATAGACAGACTGTATGTTTCTTTGAAAGACATGGTGGAGCACAGAAAGATCAAGCTGGAACAGCAGTACTGGCTTTATCAACTCAATAAAGATGTAGAAGAATTAGAGAAATGGATCACGGATCGTGAGACTGTGGCAAGTTCAACAGATCTTGGCCAAGATTTGGAGCATGTGACGGTGAGAATGGCGATGTAGCAAGGTCTTTCTTTTTCAGTGGATTGCTCAGTGTTATAACATGTCACGTATGTGTGGCTCCACTCGTGTGGATTTTCATCCTTGTCAACCTCTCTGTGACTAAGAGAAATTAAATTAGTAACATTTCAAGTAACATTTTGCTGAACTTAATTGACTGATAATAAGAAGAATCATCTGTTGCTTTGCTTTTGTGTTTTTCATTGTCTTATTCTATGTCATGCACCAATTTTCGAGTTAACATCAAATCAGTGTGATAATTTGTTCCCGATGGCCAAAACATTTGTGATACTGCGATTCATTCAAATCAAATCTAAAAATCACAATGACGGCAAAAAAAATATATATCTTATAATTGTTTTCAATTCCAAAGTTAGCTTTTTGTGATTATGAATACGCCAGAATGGTATATGGGAACATTTTATTGCATAAAACTGATAATAATAATAATAATAATAATAATAATAATAATAATAATAATAATAATAATAATAATAATAATAATAATAATAATTAATACATTTTATTTCAAGCGCCTTTCAAAGCTCTCAAGGACACTTTACAATCACAGACAAGTATAGATACAATAATACAATAAATAAAATACAATTATAAATAGAGTACAATACATAAAATACAATTATAAATAGAAACAAGACACAGAGCTACACAGAAAATTCCATTTTAAATAGGTGGGTTTTGAGATGGGATTTGAAAGTGGGAAGAGAATCGATGCTACGAATGTTGGGAGGAACTGAGTTCCAGAGTTTTGGGGCAGACCAGCTGAAAGGTCTTTCCCCCATCATGCTGAGACGGGCAGGGGGTGGGGGGGGGGCACACAGGGGTGGAGGCAGGAAGAGGATCTGAGGAAACGATAAGGAACCAGCATTTAGCTGCGTGAGAAGTTGGATCGATGTGGCAACAGTTCTTACTGAATGTTGTTATGCATGTGGTTCAAGGTCAAATTAAATTTTTGAATCTAACACCTTCCAAAAATTATTTATTGTATTTTAATGTTGAGGTTGGGAGTGGCTGAGTGCCACTATGTCCGCAGGAATATTTATTTTATGATTAGGATACACAGTAATATACAAAATAAGTTCATCTATAGCTCTTTTTTTAAGAATCTGAGCTTTACAATAATTGCATGACTTCAAACTATAGTTCTAATAACTGTCATCAGACTGTCTCAATACTACTTACTCTGTATAAACTGGGATCATGGATCACATGAGTGGCAGTAAACAGCGCCGCATGGAATTATTTCAATATATTTTCTCAGATCCTCCAAGAAAAGTTCATCAAATTTGCCTCAGAAACAAATAACATTGGCCAGCAGCGGATGGAGCAGGTGAATAAAATGGTGAATGAAATGATCGACTGTGGCCATTCGGATGCAGCCACCATCGCTGAGTGGAAGGATGGCTTGAACGAGTCCTGGGCCGACCTCCTGGAGTTGATGGAGACCCGCAGACAGATGCTGGTGACATCCAACCAGCTCCACAAGTTTTTCACAGACTGCAAAGAGGTGTGTTCCAAGTTAATTACTGCCTGTCTTTATGCGGTGTGTTCGTCTGGTTTATATTTTCAAAATGCGCTTGTGATGACGGCTCGGTCTGGCATTGTAGA
This sequence comes from Hippocampus bargibanti, assembly GCF_051943395.1. NCBI lineage: Eukaryota > Metazoa > Chordata > Actinopteri > Syngnathiformes > Syngnathidae > Hippocampus > Hippocampus bargibanti. The sequence continues at coordinate 3,288,845 of NC_142749.1, read as the reverse complement.
TTTTGGCTCAGATCGCAGGGAAGACGAAACAGCTGCCAGAAGTGAGGGCATGCCAAGCCAACATCACCAATCCAGCCACCCTACAGAGACTCATGCACTCTTTTGAGCATGCCCTTCAACTGTTAGTTACACAGGCAAGTGTTATTTTCTCTTCTGTAACTTGATTTATGAATGTGTGGTTGGTGTTCTTTGGATTCATTCAATTACCATATTTTCGATATGATAAGGCATTTTGGAGTACAATTCGCACCTTCAATTAATGGCCGATTTTTAAACAGTTTTCATATATATGGCACACTGCATTATAAGTAGCACAGAATAGTAGCTACAATATTTGTTTTAATAAATATATTCCTCCATTACATGGTGCGCTGCTAGAGGGAATACAATACAATACGATACAATAATACAATAATACAATAATACAGTAATACAGTAATACAATAATACAATAATACAATAATACAATAATACAATGTAGCCACAAGGGGGCACAAGCCAGTGTCTTATTGTGCTGGTCCCAAGCCCAGATAAATACAGAGGGTTGTGTCAGGAAGGGCATCCGAAACAAATATGCGAATCAAATCTATGAATCCCATACCGGATCGGTCGAGGCCCGGGTTAACAACGGCCGCCATTGGTGCTGTTGACTTTCAGGGTGCCAGTGGAAAATGGACTACTGTTAGTCGAAGAAGGAGAGGAGGGAGGTGTGCCCGGAGGAAAGAAGAGAAATGGAACGCCAAGAGTATAGAACTAAGAGTAGGAACTTTGAATGTAGGAACAATGACAGGTAAAGGTCGAGAGCTGGTTGACATGATGCAGAGAAGGAAGGTAGACATACTGTGTGTCCAGGAGACCAGGTGGAAAGGGAGCAAGGCTAGAAGCTTAGGGTCAGGGTTTAAGTTGTTATATCATGGTGAAGACAGAAAGAGAAATGGAGTTGGGGTTATCTTAAAAGAGGAGTTTGTTAGGAATGTCATAGAAGTAAAAAGAGTATCAGATAGAATGATGAGTCTGAAGCTAGAAATTGAAGGTGTGATGTTCAATGGTGTTTGTGGGTATGCCCCACAAGTAGGATGTGAGCTGGCGGAGAAGGAGGAATTTTGGTTGGACTTTGATGAAGTCATACAGAACATCCCGAGGAGTGAGAAGGTTGTAATTGGTGGAGACTTCAATGGACATGTTGGTGCAGGAAACAAAGATGATGAGGAGGTGATGGGTAGGTTTGGACTCCAGATGAGGAACGCTGAAGGACAGATGGTGGTTGACTTTGCTAAGAGAATGCAAATGGCTATTGTGAATACTCAGAAGAGACAGGAACATAGGGTGACCTATAAGAGTGGAGACAGAAGTACACAGGTAGACTACATTTTGTGTCAACGGCCCCATCTAAAGGAAATCAGTGTCTGCAAAGTAGTGGTTGGTGAGAGTGTAGCCTGACAGCATAGGTTGGTGGTGTGTAGGATGACGCTGGCCGTGAGGAAGATGAATAAACCAAAGGCTGAAGTGAGGACAAAATGGTGGAAGTTGAAAAAGGAAGAGTGTTGCATAACATTTAGGAAGGAGTAAGACAAGCACTGGGTGCGCAAGAGGTCCTTCCAGATGACTGGCAAACTACAGCGAACATAATCAGAGACACAGGTCGGAAAGTACTTGGTGTATCGAATGGGAGAAATGTAGATAAGGAGAATTGGTGGTAGAATGGGGAGGTGCAGGATTGTATACAGAGAAAGAGGTTAGCAAAGAAGAAGTGGGACAAGAGTAGACAGCAGTACAAGGAGATGGAGCGCACGGTTAAAGTAAAGGTGGCTAAGGCCAAACAAGAGGCCTATGATGACTTGTATGCTCGGCTGGACAGCAAGGAAGGCGAGACTGATCTTTACAGGCTGGCGAGACAGAGAGGCAAAGATGGTAAGGCCCTGCAGCAGGTTCGGGTGATTAAGGATAGAGATGGCAATGTATTAACCGGTGCCAGTAGTGTGATTGCAAGATGGAAAGAGTACTTTGAAGAATTGATGAAAGAGGAAAATGAGAGTAGAAGACGTGACTGTTGTGGACCAAGACGTAGCAAACATTAGCAAGGATGAAGTGAGGAAGGGGCTGAAGAGGATGAAGGGGGGAAAGACACTCGGGCCTGATGAGTTACCAATCGAGATATGGAAGTGTCTCGGAGAGGCGGCGGTGGTGTTCCTGACTGGGTTATTCAACAAGATCTTAGATGGTGAACAGATGCCTGAAGAATGGAGACGAAGTGTACTCGTGCCCATTTTTAAGAACAAAGAAGATGTGCAGAGTTGTACTAATTACAGAGGAATAAAGTTGATGAGCCATACAATGAAACTCTGGGAAAGAGTAGTTGAATCAAGACTAAGAGCAGAAGTGAACATTTGTGAGCAGCAGTATGGCTTCATGCCAAAAAAGAGTACCACATATGCAATGTTTGCTTTAAGAATGCTGATAGAGAAGTACAGAGAAGGTCAGAAGGAATTGCATGATGTCTTTCTAGATCTGGAAAAAGCGTATGACAGGGTGCCCAGAGAAGAGCTGTGGCATTGCATGAAGAAGTCTGGAGTGACAGAAAAGTATGTCTCCTTGGACCATGATTTTTGCAGATGATATTGTGATCTGTAGCGAGAACAGGGAACAGGTGGCGGAGAAACTAGAGCTGTGGAGATATGCCCTGGAAAGGAGAGGAATGAAGATCAGTCGCAGCAAGACGGAATATATGTGTGTGAATGAGAGGGATCCAAGTGCAAGAGTGATGCTACAGGGAGAAGAGATAAAGAAGGTGGATGATTTTAAGTACTTGGTGTCAACTGTCCAGAGCAATGGAGTGTGTGGAAAAGAGGTGAAGAAGCGTTTCCAGGCAGGCTGGAGCGGCTGGAGAAAAATGTCAGGTGTGATGTGTGATAGAAGGGTTTCAGCTAGGATGAAAGGAAAAGTGTATAAAACCGTGGTGAGACCAGCCATGATGTTTGGACTGGAGACAGTGCCACTGAAGAAAAGACAGGAAGCAGAGCTGGAGGTAGCAGAGTTGATGTTGAGGTTTTCTTTGGGAGTGACCAGGTTGGATAGGATCAGGAATGAGTACATTAGAGGGACAACTCATATTAGAGGCTTTGGAGAGAAAGTCAGAGAGGCCAGACTGAGATGGTTTGGACTTGTCCAGAGGATAGAGAGTGACTATATCGGGAGAAGGATGCTGAGTCTTGAACTGCCAGGCAGGAGACCGAGAGGAAGACCGAAGAGGGGGTTTATGGATGTGGTCAAAGAGGACATGAAGGTAGCTGGTGTGAGAGAAGAGGATGCACAAAACCGGGATAGATGGAGGACATTGACTCGCTGTGGCGGCCCCTGAGGAGAAAAGCCGAAAGGAAAAGAAGAATAACAATACAATAATACAATAATACAATAATACAATAATACAATAATACAATAATGCGATACAACACAACACAGCCATGAGAGTTGGTTACAAATACAGCGATACTTCGGCCTACAAACGCTTGAGCTCACAAAATTTTCGCCTTACAGACTTTAATTTCACGAGAATATAATCTTGGCAGACAAACTGGTTTTTGGCGGACGAACTAAACCACACAGCGCCACGGTGGCTGGCAGACTAGTTTTCGGCGGATGAACACCAAACCACACCGGCGAAGAGGGGCCACAGTGGCTGGCGGACTAGTTTTCGTCACTAATTTTCTTTGAGTGCAGCCGTGGTTTGTTATCGAGTGGAGTACATTTGCTATTATGGGACCGAAAAAGACCCCACCACAGGCTAATGTTAAGCCGAAGAAGACACAAAAGAAAATTATGGTAGAGCGGAAGAAGGAGATCATTGAAAAATACGAACGAGGTGTTGCAATCGTGTGACTTAGCGTCCCAGTATACTAAGTCGACCACTGCTACGTGTGGCTCAGAGTGTGTCTGTGTTGTCTAAGCAACAGTCTCAGGCAATAGAAGAGTTTGAAAAACGTCTGTTGATTTGGATTAACGAAAAACAGCTAATGGGGGACCGTGTGAATGAGTGTATTAACGCAGAGAAAGCACGGCAACTTCACTCGGATATCATCAAGAGGCAACTACATCAATGACCATAACAAAGGTAAATAAAACGACTTTATTATTCAGTACTGTTTATTACATTAATTACAATACAGTAGCACAAGTATTATACATAAAATAAGGTCTATTTTGTGTAGTTTTAAGGCTTATTTAGTAGAAAACTATGTTTTATGGGGACCTGGGAACGGATCATTCTCATTTTTAATGGTTTGTTATGGGAAATACATGTTTGGCAGATGAATTTTTCACCTTACACACACTTTCTGGGAACCAATTATGTTCGTAAGCTGAGCTATCACTGTACGTATAAATACAAATGGCATGACCAATTAATAAATGAAAGACAATAGTTATGAAGACAATTGATTCTACAAAAGCACACAAACCTAATAGGCTCACATAAGCAGTCCAAGATGGCGCCCGAGGAGGCACCCGTCAGCAAGTGCTCTGATGAGCCTTGCTTTTTTTGTTGTTTTTGTCTTGTCTTTGTGTTTTCTTTTGTCACTTTGTGTTGTTGTGCGTCGTGTGGAACGGATACGGATTGTTTTTCAGCATTTTTGACCACAACATTCATCAAGGAGGAGACTGTGCTGAGCGGTTGCGCCTTTTCGGCAGCATGGATATGCCAGTACAGTTTTTGAATGGGAGGAATGTCGGTCCCATTCGACTGTCATCGCTGGACAGCTCTGGGGCCATTGTGCTTTTTTGCGTCTGTAATGGGCAGCATCTTCACAGCCCCGCTTTGTTCTGTGGAAGGTCGGTGCTGTTGGACAGTCTGCGGCTGGATGGATAAATGGCTTGAGGAGCCCGCGATAAGAAGGAAGGAGCATCAGCGCAGAGCGCCGATGCGTGTATGGAACTGTCGCGGGATGGAATTGAAGCTGATTTATGTGGGACAGGAGATATGAGAATCTCTTTTCGTCAATGGGTGCTACAGCTGCATTCTTTCAACATTTAGCTTGTAGTCGACGTGCACATTCCACCATGATGTCCCTGATCCACTGGTGAAGAGACGCTTTGATCCTCTCCTCTTTCATCTGGAACTGCTTTATGTAACTAAGAGGGTACAGAAAGTGCTTAAGAATGAATGTCTCTCTGTGTCTTTGTGTTGTCATGTTATTTGTTATTTTATTTTTTTATTCTTTTGACTTCAAGACGGCGCCGCGAGAGTGGCTGCCTTTCCAGCAGCTCCTGTGTTTTGCTGTTCTACTTTCATTTCTTTCATAACTTTGCTGCTGTGAAATGTAAATTTCTCCACTGCGAGACTAATAAAGGCAAATCCAATCCACAGGGGCCTAAATCTCCTTACAAGTCGTTCTTGTCCCCTTCCTGTGTTTCAGTAGTAACCTATGCTTTTGGTATTGTCTGCGCAGAACTAACAAAATACTCGTTTGTTGGAGTGGGTGTGGGCGAAGGCACACGTCAATTAGTGTCGAGGAGAACCCTTTTATGTCACAATTGGCTCCTGCTAATAATCTCCACTAAATGGCATAGCAGCAACGACAGAGAAACAACTCAATAGAGAATATTAAGCCAGTTAGACACTTTTTTTAAGGCGCATCGAATTTTAGGGCGCACCGTCGACGTGAATGTGTTTCTGTGTGCCTTATAGTGCACAAAAATCATATCATATAATACATTCATACAGAAGGTTTGGGAGGGATCTACACCTCTCAACGCTTCTTTGCCAGTATTAATTATTGATTAACAGTGATTTAGCTACGAGGAAGTCATGGCATCTTATTTTGGTTCAGGTACGACAGCTACAGGAGAACGCTGCACAGCTGCGTACTATTTATGCTGGGGAGAAGGCTGAGGCCATAATGGTAAAAGAGCACGAAGTGATGGAAGCTTGGAAGGAACTGTTGAGCTCATGTGAGGCCAGTCGTGTCCAGGTTACCTCAGTGACAGACAAGGTGCAATTCTTCTCAGTGGTGCGCGAAAATCTCATGTGGATGGAAGGCATAATGGGCCAGATTGGATGGGATGAACCACGGTAAGATTTGTCTACTGTTCTTGTGAACATGTTTGTATTTGAGCAGGTGTGCCCAATGTTTTTTGACCAAAGATTTCTTTTCAATCTCCCGCAATCCAGCCATTACTGCACATACGTACTGTCAGAGATGTTCGATCGGACACTGTGGACAAAGACTCGAACCCAGAAAGATTGTATTTTTACTGATGGCAGGAGACGCAGCCATTCATGACAGACGCTTGAATTCTACAGCCCTCTGCCAAGCTATTTTTGAGAGTATATGCAAATTAAAGTGATACATTAGCAGTGTCTGAAACTCATGACAAAAAGTTAGTGGAAACCCGGGCAGACCACTCTGAAAAGTGTCCTGCCCCATTTTTCACTACTTCAAACACAATAAGACGACTAATCGCAAAAAAAAACCTGCAAGAAAAAAAAAACATTGTTGCGAGGTATAAAGGATTTTTTTTTAATTACGGAAGTACCTACCACAAATGCTCCCTTGCTTACTTCATGGTAAATATCCCTTGCTGAAGATTTTGCTCCAGTTGTCGTCATGATGCACAATGCAGTGTTTGCGTTGCGTTGTCTGCTCAAAACCACATTGACTCCTCTTTCTAAGCGGCTTTCAAAACTCTCAAGTACACCTTTCAGTCTGGGTGTAGTCCGAAGCACGAAACATGCTTCTGATTGGCTGCCGGTGCCGAGTATGCAAGTGACATTTTATTCAAAGCATGATACAGGATTCTGATTGGCTGCCGGTGGCGAGTATGCAAATTGTCATTTTGTCATTTGCAAATTGTCATTTGCATACTCTGCTTTCGTGCTTCGGCTTTCGTGCTTTGGGCTACACGATGACTGAAAAGTGTACTTGAAAATCCGCTTAGAAAGAGGAGTCCATGGGGCTTGTAGCGGTTTGCTTGTGGCATTTGCTTTATTGAGTGAAACAAATGGCCACCCGGGCCGAGACGTTTTGAAAAGTTGTATGCCCGACATAAAGGTTGTACGCCCCGGAACACCGGGCAGATGCTATTTCAAACACTGACATTAGTAAAACATAGTTATCTTGATTAGAATACCACACCTCTTGAGTTCTAAGCACAAACACCCACATGTCTTTTCCATGAACTGATAATATGTAACCAGGCTAATGAGCTCTTCCTGTGAAGGAGTTTCAAGTTGTATATTATTCGTGTGATAAAGGACTTTCCCAAGTCCTAAATTGTGTCCAAGACCATATCTCCTAGATGAAGATGACAGTTTACAAGCTGTGTCTGTTGACCTCATATTGACCCCAGGTTGTCTGTGCTTTAATTGTGTATTCGAGTCACACATGTTGACTAAGCATGAAACTTTTAAATATGATAACTTATCATTCTCTATCACGTACCCAAGCACAAGTGTACATAAATATGCACACATGCATGCCATGAGCATGAACGAAACTGAAAATTAAAGATCACGCCGCACCACAGGTTAAAGGTGACCTATTTAATTAACATTTTTAAATACTTTGTTTGTTCAACTGAAAATGATAGTATGCTTAGAGTAACAGGTGCATTAACACAAATATATATCAGATTAATAACACTGACATATCTACATATGAGGCACCCCTGTAATAGATTGATAAGTGAGCCTAGTGTGACCTTGCCCAGTTACAATGACAACTGCCTTCAATTTTCAGCGTCATGTAATCAAAGCTTTTGAGAGTGATTCAAGTTTTAGACTGATTTGAAAGTTGCTAAATGTTCATTCATTCATTCATTCATTCATTCATTCATTCAGTTTTGAATGACTGAGCATTTAGCAAAATAATTCTATTGGTGTAAATATCAATTAAAACATTTGTTTTTATAAATAGATGACCAGCCTCAATACCAAAACCGATTTTGTGCTTTAACACTACTATGTAATGCAGCTGAAGTTCGAGTATGTGTTGTTTTTTTGTCATCTGTAATTGGAAACCTTTCTTGTTTCAGAGATTTGACTGCATTGGAGGTCATGATGAAACAACACCACGAATTGAAAGCCAAAATAGACGGCCGCAGCAAAACTATCCAGCAGTGTGCAGATCTCGGCAAGATCCTTATAGCTGCCGGCAACCCAGCATCAGAGGAGGTCATGCACATAAGGATAACCACACATAAAAACATATTTTTTTCTCAAACTAAATGGATCTTGACGGTTTTTTTGGTGGGTTTGTGGCTGTAGATTAAAGAGAAGTTGGAAGCCCTTTTGGACAAGCAGAAGGATCTTGGCGAGAAATGGGACAAACACCAGGAACGATTGCAGCGCAGTGAGTGGCTTACTTTGACATCTTTAAAAAATAAGAAGACTAAACTTATCGTTCTCAATGTCACACAGGCCTAAAATAGCACCATACTATGAGACGACACACAAATGCAAATTAACCGCACCACATTCATCATAATGTGAGGTTATGTTGAACGGGTTTTATGTTTAACGGGTTAATGAGAGTGTGTCTTCTTCAGAGCATGAGCGATTCCAGTTTGCCCAGGAGACGGTGAGGGCTGAAGCCTGGCTGAAGGCCAAGGAGCCTCCAATCACCTCGAAGCAGCCAGAAGGGGGGCAGACCCAGGCCCAAACCGACGAGGTTGAGCAGCTCATCCTTCGCCACGAAGCCTTTCGCAAGGCTGCTGTCACCTGGAAAGAGCGATTTAGCTCCCTCCGCCAACTTTCCGCAGTAAGCTTGACTGTAGCTAAAAGTTGAACGAGTAATAATGAATGAATGAATGAATGAATGAATGAATGAATGAATGAATGACAAACAGACGAACGAACAAGCGAGCGAGCAAACAAACAAACAAACTAACAAACAAATAAATAGAAAACGGTGGTTGCTCGTCACGCATTGATTTATGCTAGTAGTCCCAAAATGTGATATGTCATATACCAAATGTGTACCTTGTGGTACACATTTGGTATATATTATAGTATGTTGCGTTCTCTGTTAAGCAACACAAAATAGTCACGCCAATATAAGTACGGTTCAGTTAGATTAAACTGACCGCTGACCCTGAATAGTCATTCATTCATCTTCCGGATCACTTTATCCTCACGAGGGTCGTGAGGGATGTTGGAGCCTATCCCAGCCGTCTTCGAGACTAGGCAGGGGACAGCTTGAATGGGTTGCAAGCAACTCGCGGGGCACACGGAGACAAACAACCATCGGCGCTCACACTCACACCTAGGGATAGTTTAAAGTGTTTACTCAGCTTGCTCTGCTTGTTTTTGGAATGTGAGAGGAAGCCGGAGGACCTGAAGAAAACCCACACGAAAGACCCATTTGCTCATGCAAACTCCACACAGGGAGCTGTATTTGAACTCACGACCTCTGCACTGTAAAGTCGACTCGACTACCTGTCCCTGAAAAGATTCATATTAAAATTTCATAATGCTACTCTGTCTTACAATAACACTGAATATACTAGGAAAAATAATAATAATAATAATAATAATAATTATTATTATTATTATTATTATAATAACTGAAAAGTTGCCTGCCCAGCCATAAAGTTGCCTGCCCCATTTTTCACAACTTGAAACACAATAAGACGACTAATCGTAAAAAAAAAACATTGTTGCAAAGTATTAAGGATTTTTTTTAATTAAGGATGTACCTACCACAAATGCTCAATGCTTAATTTATGGTAAATCTCCCTTGCTGTTAATTTTGCTCCAGTTGTCGTTTGTCCAGACACTGTTTGGCATGTTGCACAATACAATGTTTGCTTTGCGTCGTCTGCTATAAGCCACGTGAACTCCTCTTTCAACGATGCTCTCAATGTACGTTTACGTTTTGTTGCGTCATAAATTTTGTTCGCTTCTTTTGATTCTTTCTTCTGGGGCTATGACGCTCGGGAAAGTCCGGAAGCACGGAGTTATTCAATGCAGGCTTCTGATTGGCTGACGAGTATGCAAATTGCTAAAATAAAATCTTTAGTTTTTTTTTTATTTTTATTTTTTCTTGAAAAAGTTGGCGGCGACCCGGGAGAAGTTTTGAAAGTTGTACGCCCGACGTAAAAGTTGCACGCCCCGGGCGTCCGGGCAGACATTATTTCAGACACTCAAATAACCATAATAATAAAAAAGAATTTGGATGTTCTCCCCATGCTTGAGTGGGTTTCCTCCGGGTACTCCAGTTTCTTCCCACATTCCAAGAACATGCATGGCTGGCGAATTGAAACACTTGTCCGTTTCTGTGTGTCCTGCAATTGGCTGGCAACCAATTGAGGGTGTCCCCCGCCTCATGCTCAAAGACAGCTGGAATAGGCTCCAACCTCCCATGCGACCCTAGTGAGGAATAAGCACGATGAGTGAATGAAAAAAAATGGCTTAAATATTGGTACTGATGGTAATATTTGAAGAACATATTATAGACGGTACTTGTATTTGCATCATTATGGCCTTAAGATCTGTCTCATGAACTGTCTTGCTCATTGCACCACTTCTATGTTTCCTGTTATTATATCTACGTAGAATGGCTGACCAAAACACAAATGAGCAAAATTTCTTGTTGTTTCGACAACTACAGGGCAAGCATGCTTCTTCTATTTTAGCTTTTCCTCTGTCTATATGTGCTGAGAATTACGTGAACTTCTTTTTCAGGCAGAGAAGAAAAAAGAGGAAGACAAAAAGATACCGCTTGCCAGTCGAAGGATGTTCCCGCTGTCTTGTCTGACTCGAACCGGTACCTCATTCGCTTCAACTCCATCTTTCATGAGGCAGATGGTACATGCCCAAATAGAGCCCACGCCCTTACAGACAAACGTGGAACCAGCTGCCCCTGCTGCAAACCAGAGATTGTCCTCATCGCTCGCCAGCTACAACCCAGTCATAAATGGATCGGGCTATCATGGGCTGGAGTCTCAATGTAGTGGACCGTTGGTGAACCCTTCGTATCTTGGAATGAACCACCAGGCCATTGGAGGTGGGAGTGACTCTGCTTTTTCAGTGCTGACTTCCCACTGTGGAGGACAGGACACTTCTACATACCGTGGAATGAAAACTCAAACTACGGATAGTGCTGAGAGTTCTGGTTACTTTAGACTGCCTGCGGGTTGCGTGGTTGGCTATGCGACGCAAAACCATCCAGGCAGTGGCAGGTTAGGAAGTTCGGGTAACCTAGCTCAGGAGCAAAGCAGTGGCCCAATGGGAAGCACTGGATTTTTCCAGCAGCAGAATATGGGAAGTTCTGGATATTTGACTCAACAACATATGGGAAGTTGCGGTTACTTCACACAACCTCAAAATATGGGTAGTTTGGGATACTTGGGACAGCAGCCCAATTTAGGGAGTTCAGGATATTTGGCCCCACAACCAAATTTGGGGAGTTCAGGATATCTGGCTCAGAATTACCATGGCAGCGGAGGAATGGGTAGCTCGAGCTATCTTGCACAAAACCATTACAGCAGTGGAAGTCTTGGCAGTTCGGGTTACCTGGCGCCTCGTGGTGGCATCATGGACCCAAAAATGGCTTATGCATGGCAACACTTGAAAGCGGACTTTATGCAACCCGGGATCAATCACATCCACAAGGCAGTAAACCCGCTCCTCGAGGCCACTCGAGTTCAAAGGGAACAGTATGGCGATATCCCAATGGCAGACAAGATGGTCCCAGAATCAGGACTGGACCTACTCCATGGCCGTCTCCAGAGGGATCCCCGTGGCAGCCGCTCAGACCCTCAGATGGACCACCTGAGACGAGAGAGGGAGTACAAACTGGGCAGACAAACCTCCAGTGAGCAGGAGATCCAAGCCAGACTGAATGAGCTTCCGATGATTGTGCGTCAGGAGAGGTATCGAAAACGCTTGGAGAGGCACTCATCCAGTGAACAGGAAGGGAGTGGCAAGCAGAGGCTGCAACAGCAAGACTCAAGTGACCTGGAGGGTTCTGTTAAAGATGGCTCTGACAAACGCTCACTGTAAGTGAAATGGTGGACTCTGTCTGTTTTTACGGACAGCTTATTTGGCATTTGCCAGTGTGTCTTTATTTTTATGCAAGCGCAAGACTCACTGTGTGTGTTTGCCCATTTGCACTTGCACCAAACTAGCCATTCAAGTGCAATTAAGAGTATTTCCGAGGACATATGCTGTGATAGCACAAAAGCGGACTAAACTTACACATGAAATGTCGAGATGCTAGTATTTGACGAGCAAGCCACATTTAAGGGAAGGAATACTATAGAGCCTCACTGATTGCTCTTGAATGATACAGGATATAAGCATTCTCATAGTGGCCCATCCTTTCCTTCAACAGTTCTGTCGGTCTGCACTAAAATGTGAAATTACCAACACTGCGTCTAACCTTCCCTAGGTGTGAGTGTGAGAGTTACTGTAGTGTGTCTTTGTGTGCTCTGTGATTGGCTGGAAACCAATTTAAGGTGTCCCCCGCTTAGTGCCCAAAGATGGCTGGCATAGGCTTCAGAACCCCCTGCGACCCTAATGAGGAATAAGCGGTACGAATAATATATGGATGGGTCCAAGCTGCCTCCATACACCAAATGCCACCTGGACGTACACTAACACTGAGCAAGCGTGTACACAGCAATGGCAGCCTCGTAAAAACATCGGCTTGTTCATTGTCGTTTTTGAAAAGTTGCATGTTTAAATGATCACAATATTAGAAAAAAAAGCTATTTGGTGTTATACATAATATTGAGGAAAAAAATGCTCAGACTAGAGTTACTGTTCATTTTGTCACAAAAGCCAAGCCTGCATGCGTTTTCAGCAGGTACTTTGGTTTCCTCTCACATTTCATCATGGACAGTAGATTAATTGAAAACTTGAAATTGTATCTCGGTGCGATTGTGAGTGTGACTGGTTGTTCGTCTATGTGTGCCCAGCGATCAGTTGGCAACATCTTCAGGGTTTCCCCTTCTCCTGCCCGAAGACAGTTGGGATACGCTCCAGCATGCCCTTTTGAGGATAAAGCGAATCAGAAAAGAGTGGATGGAGGCATTTCATGCTAGATGTTACCTTTGTTGTCTAAAATAATAGCCATCTCATAGTTTTTATCATTTTTCAGTGGAGAACGGTTGCGTTTACAGGCCGAGTTTTGACTGGTTTGCTTTCACTGTGTTCACTTTTCATCGGTGACTCATGCTGTCACCCCTTCCTGCAGTGAAAAAAGATCTACTATGGCAGAGATTGTAGAACAAGTACAGGAAAGAGAAGCAGCACATGTAAGTTATCACATAATGTAGTGTGATAGAATGGCACAAGTTACATCATGCTTGTCTATCGTTTTATTAAATCTGTATTATCAGGCCAGAGGAGAGCCGTATCGACCTCCAAGTAGTCTCTCGGCTCCGGTGACACGTTTTGACGGTCGTCCTCGTGCTCGAGATCGACCCAAACCAAGGAGGAGGCCCCGTCCGAAAGAACCAGAGGAAACGCGCCGTTCTCGATCAGCTCCAGCTACCGGCGCGCCGACGACACCCCAGCCACCTTCGCACACAGCGCACAATGAAGGATTCTTGTATCGTAAAAAGGCAACCAGCTCTGATCTTGAAGCTCAGCAGAGGAGCCCCACCAGGTATAAAGCTGCTATGACTCGTACAGACTTATGGATATTGGTATTTGCGTGAGTGTGTGTGTGTGTGTGTGTGCGTGTGTGTGTGTGTGTGTGTGCGTGTGCGTGTGCGTGCGTGTGTGTGTGTGTGTGTGTGTGTGTGTGTGTCTGCGTGTGTGTGTGCATGCGTGTGTGCGTGTATGTGCGTGTGCGTGCGTGTGTGTCCGTGTGTGTGTGTGTGTGTGTGCGCATGTGTGTGTGTGTGTGCGTGTGTGTGTGTGTGTGTGTGTGTGTGTGTGTGTGTGTGTGTGTGTGTGTGTGTGTGTGTGTGTGTGTGTGTGTGTGTGTGTGTGTGTGTGTGTGTGTGTGTGTGTGTGTGTGTGTGTGTGTGTGTGTGTGTGTGTGTGTGTGTGTGTGTGTGTGTGTGAGCAATGCATGTCAACCCTAGGCCTTCAGTAATGCCACATATGAATGAGCTGCTAGGGTGGTGTGATTTACTACACATCCACCAGAGCAGGGGTGCTCATTACGTCGATCACGATCGACTGGTCGATCGCAGCATGACAGTAAAAAAAAAACATTTGACAGCCTATCAAACGTCCCGTCACTTGATTGACATACAGGGCAACCATTCAGAACTGAATTTTTACCTTTACGTCGCCGTGCATGCGTAAACAACGGTGCTAAACGCAACAAAATTTACAAGCTAGTCAGCGAATTACCTCAGATTTTAAGCCCTTGCTAAAACATATGGTGATCAAAATGAGTGAGATAGCGGGACCAAGTAAGGGGGCAAAACATATTACTTTCATACGGAATGGGAAAATGTGGAGCGTCATTTTCGGACTGTTCATAGAAAATACGACATTGACTTCCCGCCGAAAAGCCAGCTGAGAAAGAGAACGGTGGACGAACTAAAATCCCAGTTGTCCGGAGAGCAGTCATTTTTCACTCAACATACTTAAAAAGCGAAAGCCACCACCGAAGCATCGCCATCGTTAAAAACAATAAGTCCTTCCAAGACGGAGAGATGGTAAAAGAAGCATTCGTTGAAGCAGCTGACTCCTTGTTCAGAGACTTTAAAAATAAGGCAGAGATATTATCTTCAATCAAAGCTCTGTAGCTGTCAAGACATACAGTTACACAGTGCTGTGAAGCCATGGCTGAGAATTTAACCCAGCAAATGTGACATCGGAATTTGTGAGTGTTCTCACTGCTAAAGTCCAGGGCTCATGGACAGTCCTGGAACTTAATCACACAGGAAAAGTACCCCAACATGAGGAAATGTGCTACCTCCTTGACTGCATTATTCGGCTCTTATTTATGTGAGTCAGCCTTTTCCTACATAAAGATCATTAAGTCCAAATACCGTTCTACCATGAATGATGAACATTTGGAAATGTGCTTGAGGCTGTCTGTCAGCAGCTACTGTCCGGACTATGCATCCCTGGCTGATTCAATTCAGTGCAAGTCATCAAAGTAAACTCAGGTAAATACAAAAAAATGTTAATAGTTATTTATTATGTTTTGTATATGTAGTTATTATGTGTGTTGTGCAATATTGTCTTATTCAATTATGCAAGGTACATCAACATACATTGTACATACAAAGAATCCTTAAAACAATCCTTAAAAAAAAAAAATATGTTTTGCATTTTTGTCATGGGTAGATCATTTTGACTTGGTAGTCTTTATAAGTAGCTCGTATGCTGAAAAAGTGTGAGCACCCCTGCACTAGAGGGTGCAGTTAGCCAGAAAATAACGTGGCTTGAAGAACATTGCAAAATATTGTCAACTGTTGTGATTTTTACTATGAACGTGTGGATTCATGATAACCCAATAAGTTTGCAATATTATTTGCTATATTTGCTAGCTCTGAAGCAGTCCAACCTTTCTGAATGATGTCCATCTATTCTTGAAAAGTCCGTCTTGAAAATGGCTTTAACAGTATATCGGCAACCAAATCCATTTCTTCTCCTCCTTCAGTCATTGTGGGTTGGCAAAACCACTATTAAATCAACGCAACAGTATTTTTGCTTATGCAGTTTTCTACAGATGCAGTGTACTAGCTCTAGTCAGTATGCTCTTATCACTAGCGGCTAGTGATACTATGATTGGCAAGTGACTAGCCATTCATGTGACGAGCCAATCATAGTTTGCAAAAACTTTGACGTTTCCAGTGCCTGCAAGCAGGCCTTGGGTTGCCAACTTGAAATCTGATAGTTTAAAGCAATGGTTTAATTGTCATTTATTTTTATGTTCCAGGGGCCGCAGAACTGATTGTGAAGGGCTTCGGGTAGATTTTTTACCCTGTTAACAAATGATGGTTGAAATGTGGTTGGTTAAATGCTTAAATCCAAAACACACTTCTAGAGGCAGCACAACGAGAAAAGCAATGAAAGGAAACTGAAAGACAAATTTGAATTATTTAATAAGAATTTGTGGACAAAATATAATTAACGTTTGTCTGTGATTGAGATATTTTTAGGCCAGCGGAGAAGGCCTTGGAGGCCCTGAGGTTCCACCGTTTCAGATGTCAAAAGTGTTTGTGGGGCCCAGTGTTGTGTTTTTATGGAAACCGGGTCGAAATGGCTCTTTGAGTATGAAAGGTAGAAAGTGAACTGAACAAATGAACGAGCACAGAGCATTGAGCTAAGTGGCAGTCAGGGACATGCTGCCAACAAAAAAAGCGGCCCGGGAGCATAAAACAATGAGGGCCATAACAAATAATCACTGATTGTGGTGTACACTGCATCCCTGTACTGGACAGTGTACAGTACAGGGATGCAGGGTTCAATCATTCATATGATGTCGTGAGTGAGTTGTGTGAATTTGTAGCTCTTTGCCAGAAAAAGATTGTTGTTTTCTGAAATGTATTTGCCTCTCACCTGTTTTTCTGCAGCAAATCCTGGGTTAATGTCTACTGCGTTCTGAAAGAGGGCAAGATGACCTTTTACAAGGACGCCAGAAACCATAATACAACATATAATGGAGAGCCTTCTGTTGACCTTTCCAACTGCTCTTTTGATCCTTCGTTGGGATACAAGAAAAAGAAGAATGTTTTCATTGTTCAGTAAGATCATTTTCAAAATTAAGATTGTTTTTCTTCATGTATGACATTCTGTTGGTAGATCGTTGATGTGAAATAGAAAAAAACACATGATCCATCTGTAAATAGTGGAGATGTTAGCTCTAAAGCTTTGCCAATCATGAGAAAACTGATTGCCACTGTTTTTCTTTTCTTTCAGAATCAACAATGGAAATAATTTATTAGTATTTCATGCAAAAGATGAGGTAAGAACATTTTGCAAGTCGTGTCAAAATAGAGTTGCATGGGAAGGCAAACGTTTGGATGATTATCTTTAAGAATATATCACACCACCTTGGGGGTCAACAAAATATGTTTTAATAGTATTGTAGATGTTTTAGTCAAACTAGAATCATGAACAACTATCAGTAAAAACAAAAATCATCCTCTTCTCTCACACCAGCTACCTTCATGTCCTCTTTGACCACATCCATAAACATCCTCTTCGGTTTTCCTCTCGGTCTCCTGCCTGGCAGTTCAAGGCTCAGCATCCTTTTCCTGATATAGTCACTCTCTCTCCTCTGGACATGTCCAAACCATCTCCGTCTGGCCTTTCTGACTTTCTCTCCAAAGCCTCTAATATGAGTTGACCCTCTAATGTACTCATTTCAGATCCTATCCAACCTGGTCACTCCCAAAGAAAACCTCAACATCTTCAGGTCTGCTACCTCCAGCTCTGCTTCCTGTCTTTTCTTCAGTGGCACTGTCTCCAGTCCAAACATCATAATGGCTGGTCTCACCACGGTTTTATACACTTTTCCTTTCATCCTAGCTGAAACCCTTCTATCACACATCACACCTGACATTTTTCTCCAGCCGCTCAAGCCTGCCTGGACACGCTTCTTCACCTGTTTTCCACACTCTCCATTGCTCTGGACAGTTGACCCCAAGTACCTAAAATCCCCCACCTTCTTTATCTCTTCCCCCTGTAGCATCAGTATCAGAATCAGAATCATCTTTATTGCCAAGTATGTAGAACACACAAGGAATTTGTTTCCGGTAGAACACGCTGCACTAGTATCGTCGTCAAAAAAACTGCTAAGTGGCACTATACAGTTCCATTTTGGCTACTGTTGAAGAGTTCAAAGAGTTAATGGCTTGGGGGAATAAGCTGTTTAAATGTCTGCTGGATTTGGTGCGCATGGATCGGTAGCGCCTGCCTGAGGGGAGTAGCTGGAAAAGGTGGTGGACAGGGTGTGGAGGGTCCAGTATGATTTTCCGCGCCCTTGTTTGGATTCTTGCAGTGTGCAAGTCCTCGAGAGTGGGTAGGGCGGTGCCAATGATTTTTTCCGCCGTCCTAACTGTCCGTTCACTCTTGCACTTGGATCCCACTCATTCACACACATATATTGTGTTTCTGCAACTGATATTCATTCCTCTCCTTTCCAGGGCATATCTCCACATCTCTCGTTAATGTCATCTGCAAACATCATGGTCCAAGGAGATTCTTGTCTAACATCGTCTGTCAGCCTGTCCATCACCATAGCAAATGAGAAGGGGCTTAGAGCTGACCCCTGGTGGAGTCCGACCTCCACCTTGAATTCCTCCGTCACACCGACAGCACACCTCACAACTGTCTTACAATCATGATACCCTTTCATCCTCTTCAGTGCCCTCCTCACTTCATCCTTGCTAATGTTTGCTACGTCTTGGTCCACAATAGTCACGTCGTCTACTCTTTGTTCCTTCTCATTTTCCTCATTCATCATTTCTTCAAAGTACTCTTTCCATCTTGCCATCACACAATTGGCACCTGTTAATACATTGCCATCTCTATCTTAATCACCCGAACCTGCTGCAGGTCCTTACCATCTTTGTCTCTCTGTCTCGCCAGCCTGTAAAGATCAGTCTCGCCTTCCTTGTTGTCCAGCCGAGCATCATAGTCGTCATAGGCCTCTTGTTTGGCCTTTGCCACCTTTACTTTCATCGCATCTCCTTGTACTGCTGTCTACTCTCGTCCGTCCTCTCAGTCTCCCACTTCTTCTTTGCTAACCTCTTTCTCTGTATACACTCCTGCACCTCCCAATTTCACCACCAAGTCTCCTTATCTACCTTTCTTCCACTCGATACACCAAGTACTTTCCGACCTGTGTCTCTGATTATGTTCGCTGTAGTTTTCCAGTCATCTGGAAGGACATCTTGCCCACCCAGTGCTTGTCTTACCTCCTTCCTAAATGTCATGCAGCACTCTTCCTTTTTCAACGTCCACCATTTAAAACAAAAATGAATCATAATTTATTTTCATTTTCTTTTAAAAACATTGTTTCTCCAAATCTCTAAATCAAATCTGTGGTAGACTCAAGCGATATTTGTTCATTTCATTTAAAGGACAACCAACATCAATTTTGTTTCCTAACTGACATCAGAAAAACGTTTTATAGCATCTAAAATACCCAAACACACAGGCTGATATTTTTAGTCAAATGCAAAACACAAATAAAAATGACTTAAAGTTGCCCAAAACTGCCACTTGTGAGGTCAAAACTGGGTAGATCCGGAAAGTCCCGCCCCATTGTTCCAGAATCGAAACAATGGCTTCAGAGTGTTCAGATTCGGAGAAGATGCTTTCTTGTTACTCATCCAGTTATGAATATGATTCTGAAGAGGAAAGATTAAATGTTTGCGATCGATTAAAGAAGTCCTTCAGTATCAATTCGAGCCGTTGGCAAGCGTTGAAACCGGTGTAGGAGATCTGGACTCCAATGTAGCAGCCCAGAAAATGCATTAGCTAGCTGGCTAGATTTCTATCTATTTGAGTTACTTCCGGGTTCAGTGAACGATGGCGCATGTGGCCTGTGACTGTAAAGTGACCTTGAAAGTTTTGAAAGACGCTTAGAAATGAAATGTATTATTATTATTATTATTATTATTATTATTGTTATTATTATAAGATGGCGCTCAAGCGGCGTTTCTTCCAGTATATGGAGCCGTTATAAGAGCTGACCTTCGGTTAAAGCTGCCCGTGATTGGTTAAAATCCGGGGTAGAAGACAGAGGGGTGGGTTTTACGCACACCCACACAAAAGGAGGGTTAGAGAAAGCAAGCACACTTTGAGCAGCACAGGAACATCAGAGATGCTGAGATAAGATAGAGCTCGACAGCGCTACAGAGTAACAAATAACACGGTGGAAATGGCTGGTTTGTCCGCTGGGAATTTGTGTAAACTTACACCTTCTTTATGCGTGTTACCGCAATTGGCTGCCACACAACCACAATTGGCTGCCACACAATGATTCACCACGTCTTGATGTGACACCACGAACAAGGGGGCGGGACCTTCTGAAACTGGCCACTTCCAGTTTCAAATTGAAGTAGTTTTTAGACACTTTTAGTCATTTTTAATGGTGTTTGCATTTGACTAAAAATATCATACTGCGTGTTTTGTGTATTTTAGATGCTATAACACGGTTTTGTGATGTCAGTTAGGAAACTGCCAACTCAACATCTGATTGGTTAAAGCAACAGTTTGATCGACACATGAAATGCGACAGGACCCACAGAACTGATTGTGGAGGCGTCCAGGAAGATTTCAAACCCTGGTAACAGATGATGGCTGAAATGTGATTGCTTCAATGCTTGAAAAACACACCCCTGGAAGCAGCCTAACAGGGGGAAAGTAATGAAAGAAAATGGACAGACAATTTTGAATTATTTTATCAAAGTTCATGGACAATATACAATTCACATCAGTCCGTGATTCAGATATTTTTGGGCCATCAGAGAAGGCTTTGCAGGCCTTGATAGTCCGCCACTGCCAATAATGATGACCTGATAAACATGATAAACTGTCTATTGTCGTAAACACTATCCCCACAGTGCGGACCAGTCCCAGTCCGTGGGTCATTTGATACATAGCAACAGAGAAGAATAAATCATTTAGATTATTTCCGTTTTATTCAATATGGAATCAGAAATTTTGAAAAAACGACTGGATTATCTGTCACATCCGTGTTTTGTGTGTGACTCGACGCAGGTCAAGACCTGTTTCTCAAGTCACTCGATTTGTTACCGTGAAAAAGAATGCTTTGAGGTAGTAAAATGAGTAAAAAAAACTAACGTTTCTGGGAATAGAAGGTAAGGCCAGAGAGCAAAAGAGGGGTCTAAGACTGTAAAGAAAACAAAGGCTCCATTAAAAGACAGTATCAGGAGTCCTACTGAAAATACGGATTTAACTCAACAGGAGATTCCCATACGACGGTGAGTCGTATTTTTCACACTTTGTATTTCCGCTGTATCTCATTTTGAAGACACATTTAAACGTTACCATTAGTGAACAGACAGTCTTGCGGACAGACAGGAAATTCCTTCTGTCATCATTCCTGTTAATTATTATGTTTAGAAAATACCAGTTTTCATGCAGGTCATATCATTGTATTTTGTTGTATTTATTCACCTTAAAGGACAACCGACGCCTCACTTCAAATGACTTCTACTGAGCGTATTTTACGAAGATTCCACGGCATATAGCTATATTTTACGTTTTAAGACTCGCGCTGAATATTCAAGAAGTCTTGTTTTCGAGTTGATGACGATGCCTGACATGACGTCACGTCTGGAACGCCCCTAACCGAGAAAGTGACACACAATGCATTTTGGGTACTTTGTTTGGTCTAAAAACTTCGTGTTGATCCATGTTGATGGCGAAATTAGAAATAAAACACATAAATAATGTGATGGTGAATCGCTGTGTGATGCACCAATACTACTATTTGATTCTAGTTGACACAAATTCCCAGCAAACAAATCAGCCCATTTCCAACGGAGTTTGGGCGCCATCTTTTGCATTTTATGGGACGCTACATTGCAGTCCCGACGCCTCAAAACGACACGGAAGGACTTTTTTAATCGATTGCAAACATTTATGTTTTCCTCTTCAGCATTATTTAAATCAGATTTATAACTGGATGAGTAACAAAAAAAGTATCTTCTCCGAATATGAAGTCGTTGTTTTTATTCTAGTGCAAGGCAAAGACGTCCTGGCGTGACATCACGACCAAGGGGGCGGGATCTTCATTTGAAGTAGTTTTGGGACACTTTAACTCATTTTTATTGGTGTTTTGCATATGACTAAAAATATCAGCCTGCGTGTTTTGGGTATTTTAGATGCTATAAAACGTTTTTCTGATGTCAGTTCAGAAACAAAAAAATTATGTCGGTTGTGCTTTAAAGGCCGTTCTCTTAAAATATTGCCTGACATGGGACAAAAAAGGTCATTGACCACTATTGTAGATAATGGTTCACCTCTCATCTCACTTTCTCTGCAGGAGGATCTGAAGGCTTGGACTTCTAACATCACCACCTGTATATCTGAGCATGAGGCCATGGCCAAGTGGGACAAGCCTGGCACATCTGGCATGGACCATGACCGTTCAGAAAGGAAGGAGAGGTCAGAAGGCGATGCAGACGCCAGGTCGGAGAGATCGGAGCTCGTTGGCGAAGACAGATCTGAGAAGGAGAGGTCAGAGAAGGGGGATGGCTCAGACAAGTTAGACACATCAGAAATTGCTGACAAGCTGGAGGGTGGAGCTGGGGGCTCCAGCACATCTGGAAAAAGCAAATGAAGAGCCTGCTTAGGTTTTGGCTTGAGTCACTGACAATGGGTGGTTGTATGAATGGGAGCATGGTTGCAGAGCCCCAATCACAGAGCCGTAACACAATGATGTTATCGACCATGGACAAGACTATTGTAATTTATATCTCAGCCAACCTCACCACGTCACCTAATTCAGTGCTTCTGTGTTTGTATTAGGCCACCTGCTGGTGGGGCTGAGGCCTGGGGGGCGTTGTCATTGTTAAATCTCTAGGTTTCATCTTTCGATATATTTCGGTAACTGATGATACCCTGTCGATCTCTCCATCTGTCCGTCCGTCTCGACGCACCTGAAAAAAATGGGTGAATGAAGTGTTCACAATAATGAAAATCTTTTTAAAGCAATATACTTTTTTAAGTTATTCTCTCTTGTAATGAGAGAAAAAAATCAAATGAAACATGAAGTAGTGGCAAAGGTCATGATTCGATCTGATTTCTCATTCATACATGGTTACCCTGGTCTTGCACCTTAGATACTTAAAGGACAACCGACATCTCCGGACAAGTTGTGTCCATAATCTGTAAAATGTTTTCAAATGACTTCTTCTGAGAGTATTTTACAAAGATTCCCCCGCATATAGCTATATTTTACATTTTAAGACTCGCACTGAGTATTCCGGAAGTCTTGTTTTTGAGTTGGTGACAGTCCTCACCCTCCGTCACTGAAGGAACGCCCCTGACCAAAAAAGGACACATTGTAGCAGTCCTTCTATCACGTCAATGCATTTTGCTGTACTTTGGTCTGAAAACTAGGGCCAAAAAGAGGCAGAAGAGGGCGACAAAGCTCCATGTAAGGTCCTGTAATCAGTCTGTGGAAACAGGCTGATTAATTCCTTACACGGCTTTGTCGCCATTTTCTGCCTTTTTTTAGCTGCGACATTTCCCCTGCCCTGATGCCTCAAAATGACACGCAATAAACTCTTTAATCGATTGCAAGCACATATGCTTTCTTCTTCAGAACTATTTGAATCATATTCATAACTGGATGAGTAACAAGAAACCATATTCTCCAAATCTGAAGCCATTGTTTTGATTCTCGAGCAAGGCAAGATTTCTTGCCGTGACACCACGAACATGGGGGCGGGACCTTCTGAAACTTGCCACTTCCGGTTTCATATTGAAGTGCTTTTTAGACACTTTAAGTCATTTTTATTGGTGTTTTGCATTTGATTAAAAATATCATACTGCATCTTTTGGGTATTTTAGTTGCTATAAAACGTTTTTCTGATGTCAGTTAAGAAATAAAAAAGTGATGTCGGTTGTCCTTTAAAACATATACAAATTTGAAGACATGTAATGTCACTTCATGGTAATCATAAGTCATGATATTATAACGGAATGCTGGTGTTAGCCACCAAGCTTTTATGGGTCGTGCAATACAAATTATTTTTTGATCCATGTGCACCCCCCTCAAAAAAAAGTTCGGGGGGTCTTGATGACACGATTTGACATCATGCCTTTGTACCCAAAATCTGAACACTGCATGAAATCTAATAGTCTCTTAGTGCGCTTGTTTGACCTTTGTTATGTTCTTGAAATTGTTTGGGGAAATTGCAATAATTTAGTGTGAGGAATTCATATTGCAAACATGGTTCACAAAAGTAGGATTGTCTTCCATCCACAGTAATGACTACACTTTGATCTGCTTACTGAATGATGGGAAACAGCCTCCGGACTCCCGCTCCCCACTATTTTTTGGGGGGCTACCCATATCCTTATCATTTATTTCCCTACATAATTTAACATTGTGTCTGGAGAAAAAAAATGGAGAGAGACACTCTGTACGCTGTCAATTTTCCAAGAGTGAGTTCAAATGCAAATCTGTTCAAAGTCATGAATTGTATATACCTATCTTTGTGTGTATATCAATAAACCCTGTGCGCTAATAAAACAGTACACTCAAGTGAAATGGATAAAAAGTAAAACATTTATATTAATCCACTTAAGTCAAATACAAATGTTACATTTAATGGAAATATGCAAATTAGATGTCACAAATGAATTACACAGAGTATATTAAGTACACCAATATCTAGTTGTTTGAGCCCCTTTTACCAGGGAAAAGCAGCAGGAAATGTTTCAAATACGGTTGTATTTTTATATTCCGATAATTCTTATCTTGGCCCACAGCCCAAATAAGACCATCTAGAGCTGATTGAGTTGTTAGCGTGTTTGTGAGCAATGTGTTCAATGTGTCTATTATCAACATGTGTATGCTCAAGAAATTATTGGTGGCGAGCACAGAGATTATCAGAAAAAAATAATCTAAATGTGAACAAAATGGCCATTTATGACGTGCATACCGTCTTGGATAGAAGTGTGCATTCATCTGCAGTTACAGCTGGAGGCATTCTGTAAATGTCAAGTTGACGTTTCCCATTTTCTCCTTGTTACACCTTCAAAAAATACATATACAGTATATACATAGTGAGTGACTGAGTGAGTGAGTGAGTGAGTGAGTGAGTGAGTGAGTGAGTGAGTGAGTGAGTGAGTGAGTGAGTGAGTGAGTGAGTGAGTGAGTGAGTGAGTGAGTGTGAGTGTGAGAGTGAGAGTGAGAGATTGTGAGAGTGAGGAGAGAGTGTGAGAGAGAGGATAGAGGAAAGAGAAATATATAGAGAGAGATTCAAATAGTCTTCCTTTCTTTGTGAACACCAAATGATACTTTCCAATTCAGAAGTATTGGGTTACGCACATGAGGAATGTAGTGACAGCAACCACCCTGTCCTGATGCACCCTTCAAATTATTCAAACAAGAATAGTTGCGCTACGATATTTTACTTTGTGAATGCTATTTTCCTTTCACCGGTTCAACATAAGTGCCATGTTGTGAAAGAGCACTAAAGAAGACTGGTGATTCTTGAATTGAACTGAAAGTAAAGCTGTCATTGTAATACGCGGTTTTATCATTCGTGTAGGCGCTCCAAAACTTTCATATGGACGTGGTCGCTGAGATCATTCTGACATGTTTGCTCTCCATCACTTTTATGAAGCACGCCGGGGACTTCTTTTTATGTTTGTTTTATTTTTCTTCCACCATGTTTTGAGCAACACAACTAAGAGACAGCACAAACTGTGACTGATGACTAAAAAATGCAAACATTGTTTCATTCATTGATGATCTTCAAGGGTGTATGTCTTTGTTACTTTGTTACATTCAAACCTGCTGCTAAGACATGAATAAACCTCTGAACTTGCTGATGATAACGAGACACTGAATTGATATGGCGACGTCTTGTACCCTATGATCTGCTGTTTTCCTCACACGACACATACAAACCTTTCTGACTCAAAAACTCAATTTAAATCAGGTTTTCAAAGAGTGGCACAGGGAGATTGCCGTCAGATTTTAAAAAAGAACACTTCATACTGTCCCTCTAAAATATATTCTGTTGTTGAGTTTTCTGCTCTCCCCAGACTCTGTTTCTTGTTCCACATCCGAACTTAAAACTGTCAACATTAAAAAAAATAGATAACTTTGGTTATCATAGTTGATTTTTCGACAGTTGCTGCCAGTTGCGCCAGAAACATTTCGGGACTGGTGTCACTAAAGCTATTCATTCATGTTGTATTCAAATACTTACAACAAGCGACCAATTGTCCCATTTCGTGAAAGCAGAACCATTAACGAGCATGTCTACAGAAAAAAAAAATCCTGCTGTATTTTCTTAGATTGGTGAACCAGAAGAATTTTAAGAGTTGTGGCAACCATGGCAACGCGATTTACCACAATCCCTCTGACATCACTCCTGGAATATTGCTGTACTGGCGTAACCTCCAAACTCACCTGTCTTGGTTCCATGGGATTTTTCCCATTTTCCCAAATTCAAGTGGTTGATCTTGGGAACTGTTTTCGGAAGATGTGGACAAAAACAACATGGATTTGATGATAGCGCTGTATAGAATAAAATTATAATTTTCGTGACGCCTCTCGAACTTTGCTGACGCACCACGTTTCGCTTCAGGAATTCATTTCTCGTCTTCTTATCAATTACTAGTTTGAACTTAAAAAAACGCTCCACTATTACACATTTCATTGCAGGACTTATTTATTTTTTTAATGGTAATGAGAAGGCCAAATCTCCAACAAGCGATAGGTTTAAATAAACACATTTTGAGTGAATGAGTCAAATGTATGAACTCAACAAAAAAAGCTTGTGCAACTTTCATTAGCACTATAGTGCCAGTAGGGAGGGCTGTTCGATAAAAATAAATGATCGGACGTGTATACATTATTGCACAAATCCTGCACAACTTGATGTATGCTTCAAGAATGTACATTCTAATTTGTTTATTGAATTGAATTACACCTAAATTATATCTGTCTGTGGAAATATGAAATATGGTGATGTATAAAAATCAGTCCATCCCTTCACTTTGCCATTGTCTTCTTTCCCCTCCGAAGGTTGATACAAACGGCGATGATGTAACAAATACATGTATACTTTCTTCGTGAGGCCTGTTCAGGAAATTTTGTAGATCTGTGCTCCTCGGTGGTTCCAAAGAAGGCTTTATTTCTTGTATATTATTGTTCAATTGTACTTCAAGCGATAGGTAAAGAAGAAATACGTATAATTAATATAGACGGCATGCATAATTAATATACTGAATGAAATATTACATTTTGATATTTGATGTGTGACAAAAACGCCATTTATATATTCTGTCCTATAAAACATGTTCTAGTCATTGACTGTCATATAATATACACAGCAAACTCCTACTTTTTCTGTCAGTGTTAAAAAACCCAATGAAATTATCCAAAATGTTTGAATTTATAAAATGTATAAGTTTTTAAATTTTAAAAACACATTTTAAACATGTCTTTTATACGTACAGTACAACAGCAATTGGAGGTGGGTTTAGCAGGGATGAGAATGACAAATGAGAAAAAAAAATCTGAAAAAAAGGCGGCTCGGGTGCTCCTGGCGACACGGCGGTTCACCGTGCAAAGCGTGGCGGCCGAACCCCTCGGCGGAGCGGCATCGAACATCGAGCCGACCGTAGTAGCCGGAATGGTCACACGGAAGCGACACGAAAAATCCCTCTGTTTTTTCCACCAGCAGTTTGGCCCCAAGGCTTGACGCTGCGTAACCCCCTGCACCTACGAGGCTCCGGGAATCTCCAGCGCCGGCACCCAATCGCAGCCGTGGGCGCCGGTAACGAAAGCGAGCTGCTTTTCATCGCCGACTCCTCGTCAGGTAGACGTTTTCTTGTGAAAAGCGGGGCACAAGTAAGCCTGCTGACGCCCACAGCCGCGGACAAGACGGCAGGTGGATGCGGGCCTCCCCTCTGCTCAGCTAACGGCTCTCCCGTAGCCAACTTTGGCTCCAGGTCGGTGACTGTGTTTCCACGGACAGAAATTCGAGTGGGACTTTATCGTAGCCTCGATTACAGTTCCGATAATCGGCGCGGATTTTTTATGCTCTCATGTACTGTTTGTGAACATTGCTAACCGTCGTTTGATTGACGCCATCTCTTTCACCACTTTTCTGTGTGAGGCTGGAGGGCTCTGAGCGTTAACGCGTGTAAATTTTTATTCGGTAGACATCAACATTAAATTTACTCGTGAGGACATTAAAGGGAACCAACTAGCCTTCTTGGATTGTAAAGTAATTATAAAAGAGGACAGAGAGCTAAAAACATAAGTCTTTAGGAAGGCTACGCACACTGACCAATACTTACTTTTTGATTCTTACCACCCTTTACAACACAAACTAGGAGTTATCTGTTGAGATCTTCAGCGCTTTCGCGATGCATTTGGGAGAATAAAAAGTCAAGATGGTCCTCTTGTTTAGATCATACAAGTAGGATATTTATTTGCACAGAGAGCAGCCGCTGCGCTCATCGTCGTACGAGAAGTAAATATCCTACTTGTATGATCTAAACAAGAGGACTATCTCAACTCTATATTCTCCCAAATGCATCGCGAAAGCGCTGAAGATCTTAACAGGTTATGGGCCCAGGAGACGTTTGGGAGATAAAGTGAAGCCAGAAGTGTATCCAGTCTTGAAAGAGCGGTGAGCAAACGAGGCTATCGCTAACCGGCTAAACAGTGGTCAAGATGGATCAAGGAAGGGCAAGCAGGCATCTTCAACTGGCATTCGACGGAGATGAAGATAAGTACGAGATATGGGAAAGCGAGACAGCGACAAGTTCCGATATGGCTGCGGATGCAGAGAAAAATGCCGATGCGTATGCCGAATTGATAAATATGCTTGATGACAGGAGCCTCTCACTAATAATGAGAGATGCACCTGATGATGAAGAAAGTCGTTGAAGATATTGAGAGAATATTATGCCGGGAAAGGAACACCATGGATAATAAATCTGTACACCATGCTCACGTCGCTTCAAAAGAGAAACGATGAAAGTGTTACAGACTATAACATCAAAGCCGATAGCGCCATCACAGATTTTTTTCCATTCATCCTCCTCACGGATACGGACCAAATGGTAAGCGCTCCGCAGATCTAGTTTTGAAAAAATGGTGGCGGACTGAAGGGGCGCGAAGGCCGAATCCATGAGGGGGAGAGGGTATTTGTTACGGATGGTGATGTCGTTCAGGCCCCGGTAGTCAACGCATGGGCGCAGGGATCCGTCCTTCTTATCGATAAAGAAAAACCCTGCGCCCAGCGGAGAACGCGACGGGCGAATGAGTCCCGCCGCTAGAGAGGAGTCAATGTAAGTGCTCAGGGCTTCCCGTTCCGGTTGTGAAATGTGGTAAAGTCTGGAGTCCGGTAATGGAGCCCCTAGCTGCAAGTCAATAGCACAGTCATACGGTCGGTGGGGCGGCAGGGATTGGGCGTTGTCTTTGCTGAACACCTCCGGCAGGTCGTGGTAGCACGGTGGCACGCCCTTGAGGCAGATAGCCTAAGGACGGGCCACCGCGGGAGGGGTTTCGCCCTGCCGTTGCCGACCGCAGGCAGTTGGCGTAGCAGTAGGGGCTCCAGCCCTGAATGGTGGGGCCCTCCCACGAATTGGACGGGTCATGGGCCTTGAGCCAAGGGAGACCCAAAACCAATGGCGCGTTCCGGGAGGGCATAACAAAAAATTGGCGGTGCTCCACATGGTTGCCCGCCACTCGGAGCTTAAGTGGGGCCGTGAGGTGGGTGACCCGGGCTAACAGTCGGCCATCCAGGTCGACGATCTCCTTAGGGGGAAGGAGATCGATGAGTTGGCAGCCCAATAAATCGGCCAATTGGGGGTCGATGATGCACCGTCGGCCCCCCGAGTCAACTAGCGCCCGCACTGTATGGGAGCTGGAGGGGCCAAATAGTTCGCTTTCCAGCTCCAACCGCGTGACGGGTGTCGTGGACTTAGCCCCCAATGGTCGCCGTTTCAGTGGGGACTTACATGGGCCGTAGGTCCTTGGCTGGGGGCCTCGGGTGCGACGAGCCCTTGGGTTGGCGCGGTCGTCTCCCCCCCCTATCACCATAGGTGCGGGGAATCCCTCCTGGGGCTGCGCGCGGTCGCTGCCGGGTGTGGTCGACCAAGGTCGGCTTCGGGGTTCCTCGGGCCGTCGGTCGCTTAGCTCCTTTCGCCGCTCCCGGAGACGATGATCCAAGCCGATGACTATCTCGACGAGGTCGTCGAAGGTGGTGCCAGCGTCGCGGGTAGCCAACTCGTCCTTTAGGTCGGAATTCAAGCCGCGACGAAACACCCCCTTCAACACTCGGTCGCCGTAGCCGCTGCCAGCGGCCTGGATCCGGAAAGCGACGGAGTATTCTGCGGCCGAACGGGGGACGATTCTCCCTTCCGCCTCGACCTCCGTCACCGGATGGTGAAACACCCGGCGTATCTCGGCCACGAAGTCCTGATACGAGGCGCACAACTCCGGTCGGGACTCTCGTACAGCCAGCACCCATGTTTCGGCTTCTCCCGCGAGCAGGCTGGTGATGAAGGCTACCTTAGCCTCATCGCTAACGTAGGCGTCAGGATGTTGTTCAAACACGAGCGCACACTGCATGAGGAATTGAGCGCAGCGCCCGGTTTCGCCTACCGACGCTCGAGTGCAAAAAAGGCAGGACTCGAGCGACGGGGTTTGGCGAAGGGGAAGGACCCGAAATACACGACGTGACAGGCTTGGAAGGAGCAAGAGTCTTTACTGAAACATGCATCAAAAATAACAAACAGGGTAGAGTGGAGGATCTAAACAATGGCAGACCTGGTAACACGGTAGTGGTGACGGCAACATCCAAAAATACTCCGACGGAGAACGGTAGTGAGCGATAGGCAGATATAGACAGAAGGCACAATCAGTGAATGACAATCAGCTGTGGGAACCCAGGTGAATGATGATTGGAGGGGCCGTCTCCCGGGAGTGGCGGAGGAGGTGACAGGAGGGGCGGGGCGCGCCCAGGATGGCAACGAGATGTGACAGAGATAAATACAAAGCACAATTTGTAGCAAAGGGCTATAGCCAGGTGAAGGACATAGACTATGGAGAGACATTTTCACCAACAGCAAATCTAACAAGTATAAGAGTGGTGCTTCAAAAAGCAGCTCAGGAAAATTTACTCCTTCACCAGA
The DNA here is from genome assembly GCF_051943395.1 of Hippocampus bargibanti. Classification (NCBI taxonomy): domain Eukaryota; kingdom Metazoa; phylum Chordata; class Actinopteri; order Syngnathiformes; family Syngnathidae; genus Hippocampus; species Hippocampus bargibanti. Next base: position 3,258,058 of record NC_142749.1, on the reverse strand, counting down.
TGGACGTGAGAACAGCGTATTTACATGCACCTTTGGAATATGACATTTACATGAAACCACCGGAAGGTTATGAAGAAAAGGATGATGGTCGATTTTAGTAAATCAGATGGATGCGTAAAAATGTCACAGGAAAAATATGTTAACAAGATACTACAGCGTTTCAACATGTATGATTGTAAGGTTCGAAAAACACCTTGTGAGCAAAAGTTGAAATATTCCAAAAACGCAATGAAGATGAGTGATGTCAGAATTTATAGGGAAGCAGTGGGTAGCCTGATCTATCTGACTACATGTACCAGACCAGATTTGAGTTTTGGTGGTGTATTAACCACAACAGTTATGTCCAGGTTTTTTGGATGCCTAGACTTGCCGTACCTTGCATTTGTCATCTACTGCACGTGTGTAAATGGCCCCACTCTTCCCCATGCCGGCTGATGCAACAAGACGGTCAATATATCCATTACCAAGGAACCTAAAAGCTCGAAACCACTCATTTGACGACAGTGCGGTTAAAATTTTAGCTAAAGAAAATAGATGGTTTGAAAGAGGAGTTAAATAATCATTTTTTTGTAAAACAGCAAAACCCTTCACTAAATCACCATGGTGGTTTAAGGTTTAAATTAGACTGTGCTTACAACAGACTTCTTAGGTCAGAAGATGGGTGGATGGATGAAGGAATGGATGGATGCACAAAGACTCAAATATATTTTTTAAGCACTCGTACATTCAAATTTTAAACTATGTTCTGTCACCACAATTTTCCTGGGCGAAGTGGCTGACACAGAAAAAAAACCTAACAGAACAAAAGACAAACTCATAAATGGGGAAGAGAACTATTTAACTCTGTGTTCAGTTGTGGTTTTGTCCTTAAGTGATGTAGTGCCTTTTTTCTTGGACTATGGTTCTGGCAGAGAAAAACATTTGCATGTGATGGGGCACTTAAATGCAAGCCTACTGGATTTTCAGGATTTGACATGCAAAACACCAGTTGATTGCAGGTGCACTCCAGTCAAAACAACCAGCATCTTGTTGAGCTGTCAATATTCACTGAGATAGTTATTAAAACGGGTACTGCTTCCAGAATGCCTCGGTCTTTCCTCGTGAAAAAGAAATGTGCAGTTTTTCAACCCTTGCGATGGAAAAATTCTGAGCAGACAGAGTGGAGAGAAAATAAAGCAGATGGTAAGATTTTTATATCAATCTTCTTTTTTTCTCCAGAAATCAACTGGAGGCATTCGTCAATCATATCAGAATGTGTTCAGAAAATCATTGGAGATATAAAATACACAGCATTGTACTGGTTTCATAGATTAATTACATTATTCTTTACTTTCTCCCTCTCAGTGAGTCAGGAGACAACATGGTGGAATTTTGATTCTCACGAGTGGGCCACGGTGCCCAATCCACAACCTGCTATACAATGTGGTGCGGCAATTCCAATTAATTTGCCAATGCCTTTGTCAGAATCTAGAGGAAAATTTATTGACCACATGCATGACCAATCCATACAAATGCTTCAGGGGTCCATCTTCGACCCCATCACACCGGAACTCGTAGGCAAAGCAAAGGTAAGATCGTGATCTACTCAAGTAATTTAGTGAATCTCAACACGGTTGTCAGAGGAGCAAAAATAATAGAAAGTTACTGCCATTGATGAAGATGTATGTTCCATTATAACAGCCCCAAATCCACCATTTTTCTGGTGCTGGCAGCTTTTTGTGCTCAGTGTGCCATAAGATGTTCCCCCTTCAGCGCATATTGATTCGCCACATGAAGTGTCATAGTTTGATTAAGCGACATCCTTGTCACTTTTGTGGTAAAGGGTTTAATGACACTTTTGACCTAAAGAGGCATATGCGAACACACACAGGTGAGGAATGAGTATCTCTAATTTAATACATGCAAAATTGTTTCCATCACTACAGAGCATACAATTGTTTACTTATTTTCTAACGTTCTGAATGTTATGCCTTTGAATATTCTCATTCATCTAGGTCAATTTAGTTTGAGGTAATTGAATAAATTGCAACTGAATTGTTCAGATTACATCGAAAGTGTCTCAATATCACTGTTGATGGAGCGTGTTCCGATGAATGATAACATAAAGTGTAGTCTATTTAACAGTGGTGGACAAATTATGACCCGTGGGCCGGATTAGGCCCGTCAATCTTTTTAATCCAGCCCGCCAATAGTTGGTGCGCAAATGAGGTTCGATGTGAATGACTATATTCATTTCATCTTAATTTGTAATGACAGGCATTTCAACAGCACATAGCAGAGTTATTTCAATTTGCAGAGCACAGGGAGTGAAAGGGAGGGGAAGAGAGACTGAGGAAGAAATCTTATTGACCACTTGGGGACCGCTGTTAACTGGGAATTTCCCAAAAAATACATATGCATTAAATTTTTGTCCACTACATTAATTACTATATTTATTAAAAACAACAAAAGGTCAGGATTCCATACAGAAGCCCGCCGTAGCGCCAACTGAATAAACCACCTTTCTATACGACGGGAAAAGTATGTTGGCTATTTTGTGTAATTGGATCCAAAACAGTGACATGCAAGTGACTCGATTGCAGTGAGTTTTACTGGAATTGCAAATGTCTTTTATTTCATTAATTTACATTTATGTCATGTAGCGCGTGGTATCCAGATGAAGAACAGGAGTTACACGGAAGAGAAAGTGAGATATATCTGATTAAACAAAGCGGGTTACAAAGTATCAAACATTCAGAATATATTTTGGGTCAGAAAGACGCAAATTTACAAGACTATGAAAAACAAGTCAGTGATTCTTGTTCAGTCCGATTCTGGCAATATCTATGCTCAGAGTGAATTTCTTGCGACTCAAAGGAAACATTGAGTAAATGCACGTTTCCTGAAATGGTTTGACTATGATCGTGTTTGTCAAACAGGAGCGCTAATAAGAAAGGAGGCCAGCTCTATGGCGCTAACTATGAGCATGAGAAACGCACATACGACTTGATGAAACCTTCACACAGATTATGTTGTAGGCAAAATGTAAGGTTTCAAAATTCTGAATCGGTTACTTGAACCCTCAACTCTTCACAATGTTGAGGGGTTGGCAACCCTTGACAAAGAAGTTCAGCATTGCCTGATTGAGCAACTGTTTACTGGAAGTTTGAGTCTCAACCTTGCCCCCCTATCTGTATGACCTTCGACAAATTTCCATTCCCTCTCGGTCCCTCAGATCCTCATCCTCCCTCCTCGTCTGTGTGCCTTCTGCCCGTATCACCACGATGGGGTGCAGAGCTTTCAGCCGCTTTCAAAGTACTCTTTCCATCTTGCCATCACACTACTGGCACCTGTTAATACATTGCCATCTCTATCCTTAATCACCCGAACCTGCTGCAGGTCCTTACCATCTTTGTCTCTGTCTCGCCAGCCTGTACAGATCAGTCTCACCTTCCTTGCTGTCCAGCCGAGCATACAAATCATCATAGGCCTCTTGTTTGGCCTTTGCCACCTTTACTTTAACCGTGCGCTGCATCTCCTTATACTGCTGTCTACTCTCGTCCGTCCTCTCAGTGTCCCACTTCTTCTTTGCTAACTTCTTTCTCTGTATACACTCCTGCACCTCCCCATTCCACCACCAAGTCTCCTTATCTACCTTTCTTCCACTCGATACACCAAGTACTTTCCGACCTGTGTCTCTGATTATGTTCGCTGTAGTTTGCCAGTCATCTGGAAGGACCTCTTGCCCACCCAGTACTTGTCTTACCTCCTTCCTAAATGTCACGCAACACTCTTCCTTTTTCAACTTCCACCATTTTGTCCTCACTTCAGCCTTTGGTTTCTTCATCTTCCTCACTGCCAGCGTCATCCTACAAACCACCAACCTATGCTGTCTGGCTACACTCTCACCAACCACTACTTTGCAGTCACAGATTGCCTTTAGATGGCGCAGTTGACACAAAATGTAGTCTACCTGTGTACTTCTGCCTCCACTCTTACAGGTCACCTTATGTTCCTGTCTCTTCTGAAATAAAGTATTCACAATAGCCATTTGCATTCTCTTAGCAAAGTCAACCACCATCTGTCCTTCAGCGTTCCTCATCTGGAGTCCAAACCTACCCATCACCTCATCATCATCTTTGTTTCCTTCGCCAACATGTCCATTGAAGTCTCCACCAATTACAACCTTCTCACTTCTTGGGATGTTCTGTATGACTTCATCAAAGTCCAACCAAAATTCCTCCTTCTCCGCCAGCTCACATGCTTCTTGTGGGGCATACCCACAAACAACATTGAACATCACACCTTCAATTTCTAGCTTCAGACTCATCATTCTATCTGATACTATTTTTAATTCTAAGACATTCCTAACAAATTCCTCTTTTAAGATAACCCCAACTCCATTTCTCTTTCTGTCTTCACCGTGATAGAACAACTTAAACCCTGACCCTAAGCTCCTAGCCTTGCTCCCTTTCCACCTGGTCTCCTGGACACACAGTATGTCTACCTTCCTTCTCTGCATCATGTCAACCAGCTTTCTACCTTTACCTGTCATTGTTCCTACATTCAAAGTTCCTACTCTTAGTTCTATACTCTTGGCGTTCCATGTCTCTCTTTTCCTCCGGGCACACCTCCCTCCTCTCCTTCTTCGACCAACAGTAGTCCATTTTCCACTGGCACCCTGTAGGTCAACAGTACCAATGGCGGCCGTTGTTAACCCGGGCCTCGACCGAGCCTGTATGGGATTCATAGGTTTGATTCGCATATTTGTTTTGGCAACATTTTTTACGTCGGATGCCCTTCCTGACACAACCCTCCGTATTTCTCCGGGCTTGAGACCAGCACAATAAGACACTGGCTTGTGCCCCCTTGTGGCTACATTATACTGTAAAGGCATATATATATATATATATATATATATATATAGAGATATATATATATATATATATATATATATATATATATATAGATATAGATATATATATATATATATATATATATATATATATATATATATATATATATATATATATATATATATATATATATATATATATATATATATATATATATATATATATATATATATATATATATATATATATATATATATATATATATATATATATATATCATTCGGGCTGGAGAAATGTAGTCGGATGGTGACTAAGAGGGGCAAGGTAGTCCACACTGAAGGGGTCTCACTCCCTGAAGGAACAATAGCAGACATTGAAAACAGCTACAAGTACCTCGGTATACCACAGGCCAATGGCAACCTCGAATTAGCAACAAGGAAAGCGGCTACGACCAAATACCTCCAGCGGGTGAGGCAAGTCCTCAGAAGCCAGCTCAATGGCAAGAACAAGACCCGGGCAATAAACAGCTATGCCCTGCCAGTGATCAGATACCCTGCAGGAATAATAAGGTGGCCAAAGGAAGAGATTCAGACCACAGATGTTAAGACCCGAAAACTCCTCACCATGCACGGAGGGTTCCATCCCAAGTCCAGCACCCTGAGACTGTATACAAGCCGTAAGGAAGGAGGCCGGGGACTAGTGAGTGTGAGAGCCACTGTCCAGGATGAAACATCCAAGCTCCATGAATACATCAAAGAGAAGGCTCCAACGGATGATGTACTCAGAGAATGTCTCAGTCAATGGGGAACAGAGGATGAGGTGCTGGAAGAGGGACAATCATGGGAGGAAAAGCCCCTACACGGGATGTACCACCGAACCATAGCAGAAGTGGCTGATCTCAAGAAGTCCTATCAGTGGCTAGAGAGGGCTGGCCTAAAGGACAGCACAGAGGCACTCATCCTGGCTGCCCAAGAACAGGCCCTGAACACCAGAGCCATAGAGGCAAGGATATACCACACCAGACAAGACCCAAGGTGTAGGTTGTGCAAAGAAGCACCTGAGACAATCCAACACGTAACTGCAGGGTGTAAGATGCTGGCAGGGAAAGCCTACATGGAGCGCCATAACCAGGTGGCTGGCATAGTCTACCGAAACATCTGTGCGGAGTATGGACTGGAAACCCCAAGGTCAAAATGGGAAACACCTCCCAAGGTGGTGGAGAATGACCGAGCAAAGATCCTGTGGGACTTCCAGATACAGACCGACAAGATGGTAATGGCCAACCAACCAGATATCGTGGTCATAGATAAAGGGGAAAGGAAAGCCGTTGTCGTGGATGTCGCGGTCCCGAGTGTTCATCAGAAAGAAGGAACATGAGAAAATCGAGAAATACCAAGGACTCAGAGAGGAGCTGGAGAGAGCCTGGAAGGTAAAGGTGACAGTCGTGCCTGTGGTGGTCGGAGCACTTGGGGCAGTGACCCCCAAACTCGACGAGTGGTTGCAACAGATCCCGGGAACAACATCGGATATCTCGGTCCAGAAAAGTGCAGTGCTGGGAACAGCACGGATACTGCGCAGAACCCTCAAGCTTCCTGGCCTCTGGTAGAGGACCCGAGCTGAAATGGGGACAGACACCACCCATGATGGGTGAGACGAGGATTTTATTTTATATATATATATATATATATATATACAGTAAAGTCTCGTTATATCGATATTCTCGGGAGTCCGAAAAATATCGATATAACCGGGACTATCGATATATCCTACCCTGCGCGCATGTAATTTTCTCCTAGCGTGCATAGAAATAGTATCGATATAACCGGGACTATCGATAAATCCGATATTGATATAATGACACTTTACTGTATGTATATATATATATATATATATATATATATATATATATGGTGTAAAAATAAAATGAAAGCACAACTATGCCTTCCTTGCAGGTATACGATGATTGATTTTCTTTTATTTATATATATATATATACAGTAAAGTCTCGTTATATCGATATCGGATATATCGACAGTCCCGGTTATATCGATACTATTTCTATGCACGCACGGAGAAAATTACATGCAAACAGAGTCGGATATATCGATAGTCCCGGTTATATCGATATTTTTTCGGACTCCCTTGAATATCGATATAACGAGACTTTACTGTATATATATATATATATATATATATATATATATATATATATATATATATATATATATATATATATATATATATATATATATATATATGCGCTTGTAATGGCGCCACCCGCCACGGACACTCACGGGCAAATGAAACACGACACAGGAAACTAAATATTGTTCAATAAAAACGAAATGAAACAATTATTACCTGCAACACAGTATGGCAGAAGGGATGGGTGAAGTCGCATGGGTTTCGTCTTGTGATTAACTGCGCAATAGAAAAGCACTATGAAGCACATGTGCTTCAAAGTTCCACTCGACAAAACGTGAAGTAAATAATGACACAAAAAGTAATCTGGACTCGAAATGAATAAGGGAACTAATTAGATAACACTAGACAGTACAAAAGGGGAAACAAAATAAGATATTGTCATGAAAATGCGCGTTAATCAAGACCAACAGAAAATTGCGACTCACCCTGAATCTCCTCGAGATTGTTCTGGAAACTATGGGCGGGACATAGTGCCACACTGTGCGCCGTTGCGTCACTTCCTTCATAATTTAATAACCTAAGTGTACAACTCCGTTACATACACCCCCCTTAAATTATGCAGAAGTGAGGCAACATACACACGGAAGACAACAGAAAGACCAACAGGCAAAATAGACAAGGTTATCGGGCAAGGATGTACAAGGATGCTGTCTAATTATGTCACTCATCTGACCAACTACGTCAGGTGACTGGAGTAAGGGATCTGTCGCCGGTGTGTCAGGGTCTGTGCGCTCGTCGGAGATGCACTGTACTGGGTCTGGGAAGGAACTCTGTCCCCACTAACATAAGTGGCCTCAGCTCGCACCTGCCCATTCCCCTCTGTACAAACTACATCACCCTGCATAGCACTACATAACTGTGACAGACTGGAGAAAGGGATCTGTTGCTGGTGTATCAGTTGTCTGTGCGCTCGTCGTAGATGCACTGCACTGGGTCTGGGAAGGAACTCTGTCCCCACTAACATAAGTGGCCTCAGCTTGAACCTGCCCATTCCCCTCTGTACAACCTACACCACTCTGGATTGCACCACACAACTGTTACACAGTTGGGAAGCCTCTACCTCTAGCAACACACTCATTCAAAGGTGTGCTACTGGTTAAATGTAAGGAGCTCATTCTTAGACTTAACACACGAAAACACGTACATGAAAAAAAACACACTAATTGCAAAACAGCAGGTCAGACAATTAACACACTACATGTATTTCCAAAACGGGGGTCGACACACCGTCCACCGAGTGATGGGACTGCACAGCGTCTTCATTGTGCAGCATCGCGGTCCCGGTCCGAAGTGGAGAGTCACTTGTGAATCCGGGTCACGGCACCAATGTTACGGGTGTCACAACAGTGACTGTCTTCATCTCCACGATGCTGCCGTATTTATGAAGACGAGACGCGTGGATGTGTCTTTTTATTTCTTTTATTTCTGCAACACAGTATGGCAGAAGGGATGGGTGAAGTCGCATGGGTTTCGTCTTGTGATTAACCTGAATCTCCTCGAGATTGTTCTCAAATGCAAAACATTGTGGATAACAAAACAGAATTAACAACGTGTGATCGTATAGTGGTTATTTACAGAAAAAGAGAATACAACACAAGTTCACTGTGATTTACAAGATGTCCCTGAACGCATCATGGGCGGAGACTCGGCAGAACACGCGGTGCGCTTGTAATGGCGCCACCCGCCACGGACACTCACGGGCAAATGAAACACGACACAGGAAACTAAATATTGTTCAATAAAAACGAAATGAAACAATTATTACCTGCAACACAGTATGGCAGAAGGGATGGGTGAAGTCGCATGGGTTTCGTCTTGTGATTAACTGCGCAATAGAAAAGCACTATGAAGCACATGTGCTTCAAAGTTCCACTCGACAAAACGTGAAGTAAATAATGACACAAAAAGTAATCTGGACTCGAAATGAATAAGGGAACTAATTAGATAACACTAGACAGTACAAAAGGGGAAACAAAATAAGATATTGTCATGAAAATGCGCGTTAATCAAGACCAACAGAAAATTGCGACTCACCCTGAATCTCCTCGAGATTGTTCTGGAAACTATGGGCGGGACATAGTGCCACACTGTGCGCCGTTGCGTCACTTCCTTCATAATTTAATAACCTAAGTGTACAACTCCGTTACATATATATATATATATATATATATATATATGGTGGTGTCTGTCCCCCATTTTAGCTCGGGTCCTCTACCAGAGGCCAGGAAGCTTGAGGGTTCTGCGCAGTATCCGTGCGGTTCCCAGCACTGCGCTTTTCCGGTTGTTTTATGAAAATTGCTTCTTATATATATATATATATATATATATATATATATATATATATATATATATATATATATATATATATATATACAGTAAAGTCTCGTTATATCGATATCGGATATATCGATAGTCCCGGTTATATCGATACTATTTCTATGCACGCACGGAGAAAATTACATGCAAACAGGGTCGGATATATCGATAGTCTCGGTTATATCGATATTTTTTCGGACTCCCTTGAATATCGATATAACGAGACTTTACTATATATATATATATATATATATATATATATATATATATATATATATATATATATATATATATATATATATATATATATATATATATATATATATATATATATGGCCTAAACTACCAGTAAGACTTTAGTTTGCTGACGAAGTTTCATGGATAAGAAGCGAAACGTCCAACACCTTCAAAGAAGTACAGATGACGGATGAAGAAACATTTTCATGGATTGACCACTCCTGTACGAAACTTCCTTTTTGGTCTTCCTCTCGGTCTCCTGCCTGGCAGTTAAAGGCTCAGCATTCTTCTCCCGATGTAGTCACTCTCTCTCCTCTGAACATGTCCAAACCATCTCAGTCTGGCTTCTCTGACTTTCTCTCCAAAGCCAATAATATGAGTTGTCCCTTTGATATCTTCATTCCTGATCCGATCCAATCTGATCACTCCCAAAGAAAACATTTACATCTTCATCTCTGCTACCTACAGTTCCTCTCTTTTCTTCAGTGCCACTGTCTCCAGTCCAAACATCATGGCTGGTCTCACCACCGTTTTATACACCTTTCCTTTCTTCCTCGCTGAAACCCTTCTGTCACCCATCACACATGACATTTTTCTCCAGCCGTTCCAGCCAGCCTGGACATCCTTCTTGACCTCTTTTCCACACTCTCCATTGCTCTGGACAGTAGAACCCAAGTAATTAAAATCCTCCACCTTCTTTATCTCTTCTCCCTGTAGCATCACTCTTTTCCTTTGATCCCTCTCATTTACACACATATATTCCGTCTTGCTGCGACTGATCTTCATTCCTCTCCTTTCCAGGGCATACCACCACTTCTCTAGTTTCTCCCCCAACTGCCAACTGTTCCCTGCTCTCGCTACGGATCTCAATGTCATCTGCAAACATAATGGTCCAAGGAGATTCTTGTCTAACATCATATATCATGAATACATTATACATACACAATGAATACATTATACATACACATGTACACAAATACATGTATTCATTCATTTGTGCAACACAAAACACACTCTTCATCAACACGAACATTAAAATGAAAGCACAACTATGCCTTCCTTGCAGGTATACGCCCTTTTAAGTGTGATCTTTGTGAAAAGGCATTCACACAACGTTGCTCTCTGGAGTCACATATGAGGAAGATTCATGGCATTCACCAACAGTATGCTTACCGCCAGAGGCGTTCCAAGATCTTTGTGTGTGAAGATTGTGGTTACACAGCAAGTTCCCCTGATAAGTACTTTTTCCATTTAGGACAAAGTCATCCCTGCTCTCGACAGGTATTATCACCATATGGCAAACAGCATCTATTTTGCATCCAAAAATGATTAAACCAGCCCCTATTTGGTGTACTCCATATTTTATCTAAAAAGTTTCTTTTGGATGCAATTTGAGATCATCTTACATGCTGACTCATAAATGAAAACTATTATGTTTGCATTATTTATTTATTTATTTATTTATTTATTTGTCATCTCGTGGATGATTTTTATGTAACATTACAGTGACAATAGCAGAATACCCGATTGTAAAATAAGGAGCCTCTGTTGTCATCACAGGTTTTTCCAAACAAGCTTTAATTCTTCCATTCAACCATCCATTTTTCTACCACTTGGGCTGCAGGGAAATCAGCTGTAACAGGGAAACCCAGACCTCCTTCTCCACGGCTACTTCTATCAACACTGCACGGCATTCCCAAGCCAGCTCGGAGAATATTAAAAAAACACAATGTTATCAGGTTTGAAGGTTAATTTTGCAACAACATGCTTAATTGACCTTGAACGTATGTGATTATGCATCTTATACACGACAGAGCACAGAAAATCAGGGGTCAAATTGAGGTGAACAGACCCAGAGGCACCTGTGAAGTGACCACATCTCAGAAAGGAAAATTTAACTCTGGTGAATAGAACCAGACCCTGGTCCTATTCACTGCCTGGTAACCACCACTGGCAATGGAATACTTGGTGAATTCCTGCATGCCAAAACATCACAAGTCAGCTTACAAATGTATTAGTTCATGGAAAGACCACTCATTGTCTATTTGTCTGTTGGTTTATGAATATCTGTGCTTGTACCAGGGTATAACTTGGCCTTTAGGGGTCAACTGAGGGGCGACTCATTGGGTGTGACACATTGGGGCGTGGTATGTAAATGAAAAAGGGAGTTTTTTTTTCTCTTGTATCACTTGTAATTTGTATGTACAATCACTAAAAAGCCAGGAGAGGCCGCCGCAGAGGTCAGGTGTCAATTCAGAATAGCATACAGGGTAGTTTAATTGAAAACTGCGGCTCCTGCCGGCAGTGAAGGAATCTGTTCCCGTGTTCAAGCCCTTGTTCTAATGTCCAATTGAACGTCTCCAACATTAGTTGGGGGCTCGTGACAGTTGGCAACACCTCCTTGTTTGGTGATCTATGGCGGATGAAAAAAAAGGTGAACCTTAAAAAGCCTGCTGGGACTTCGAGAAGACCGCTCGCAGGGGTATGCAAACGTCAATATGATTGATCTGGGCACAGGGGGCCAGGTTGTCGCAAATTGAGGTGAGTCTGATTTTATGAAATTTGGCTACAATTTCTTTTTTTGTGTTATTTTAAATATTCCAGAATCATGTAACACTGGATATGATGTTATTCTGTCCGTTTGTGTCAATGGATGGTCCTCACATGACATTTAGCCTTGATGTTGAGAGTGGTGTGGGAGCTGTGCCCCAGGGATGGGAAGGTTGTGAATTTGGGACACATCATCAGTAGTGCTCCGAATAATCATTGGGTGTTTCGGCTTTTCATCACTATACACCCTCATCGATGGTGGCCCTAATAACTTCTACTCCAAGGTGAAATTTAGTTTTATGCCTACACCTGTTAGGTTAGTTCCTGTTTCGGGCCGATTGACCCCCATTATAGCAACATATTTTTGAAGGACTATAATCATGACATTTTCATCACTTTTTCCATGAATAACCTTTAAATCTAAGCTTTCCCCACAAAAATTGGGGGAACATATTTTAGGTCAAATGAACCAAACTCATCAGAGCAGATCCACATATATGTTTTAAATGGAGGCCTGCTTCTCTTAACTTGCAAAATGCACGGCAATTAAAAACGTGACCACTATAGTAATGGTTGTAGTATTTTAGGAATGATATGAAAGAGTGACGTGAATGTGGTTTTGTGTGTGTGTGTGTGTGTGTGTGTGTGTGTGTGTGTGTGTGTGTGTGTGTGTGTGTGTGTGTGTGTGTGTGTGCGTGCGTGCGTGCGTGTGTGTGTGTGTGTGTGTGTGTGTGTGTGTGTGTGTGTGTGTGTGTGTGTGTGTGTGTGTGTGTGTGTGTGTGTGTGTGCGTGCGCGCGCATGTGTGTGCGTGCGTCCATGTGTATGCGCCCGTGTGTGTGTATGCTTGTGTGTGTGTGTATATGCATGTGTGTGTTCTCGTTCGTGCGCCACAGTGGGGACATCAACCTGACAGCACGCAGCCCAGTGGGGACTCGTGTACCCGTGGGGACCTCATTTTATGTCCCCACGGGCAAATTGCTCTGAGAGACTGCAAAATGAGGTCCCCACGGGCAAATTGCTATGGGAGACTTAAAACCATGTTTTAAAGACGTTTCATGACATTTCCTAAAGTGTCCCCATGGGGACATTCCAGACCAAAAAACTGTGTGAGTGTATGCGACCCTAATGTAGTAGACTGGTGTACGCCAGGAATGTGTCCTCGCACCAGTCCTGTTCAACATCTTCCTCCTGTGTGTGACACTGTTGCTCCATGAGAGGATCGAGGAGAACAGTGAGGTTACCATAGATTTCCGGCTTGATGGAAATCTATTCAAAATCAGGAGGCTCCAGGCAGTCACGAAAATAAGATCAGAGCAAGTCATCCAACTCCAATATGCAGATGACTGTGCAGTTGTGGCCCACACACCAGAAGCACTACAAGCTAGTCTCTCAGCTGCTACAGATGCCTATGGTAGACTGGGCCTCTGTGTCAATGTGGAAAATACTGAGGTAATATGTCAGTGGGCATCCATTCCTCCAGTTCATCCACCAACATTCACCATCTCCAATAAACCACTAACAATAGTGGACTCTTTCAAATATCTGGGCAGCTTTCTCTCTGACGACTGCAGCATCGACAGAGAGATACAAAACCAGATCAAACAGGCATCAGCATCTTGCAGACTTAGGAGGAGAGTCTTTCAAAACAAAGATGTCAAACTCCACACCAAGACTGCAGTTTATCGGCTGTTGTAGTGTCAACCCTCCTCTACAGCTGCGAAGCATGGGCCCTATACAGTCGCCACGTCAGGATGCTTGAAGCCTTCCACATCAAGTGCCTACAATGCATCCTTGGACTATCCTGGAGATACAGAGTCCCCCACACTGAAATACCCAGCACCAACTTCGCTGGCTAGGCCATGTGATCAGCATGCCAGAAGAGCGCTTGCCACGAAGGTGCTTTATGGGCAGCTACATCTCGGCCGTCGCCTGACAGGAGGCCCCAAAAAACGCTATAAAGACCAGGTGAAGACTGCCATGAAAAAATGTGGCCTGAACCCGACTGACCCAGCTGGAGGACATTGCAGCTAAACGCTCCATCTGGCGGCAGCTCCTCCAGCAAGGCATCCAGAAACTTGAGGAAGACCGAGGTGACCGACGGACCAGGAAACATCAAAGCAGACATCATGCGAGTGCCATACCCACAACCCCAGTCAATGCCTTCACCTGCTCTGCCTGTGGCAAGCAGTGTGGATCACGGATTGGGCTATACAGTCACATGAAATGGTCCCACAAGAAGAAGTAGAGCTGGACTGTCATCATCGGACACGATGAACAACCTTAAGCAAGTAAGACATTGTAGCAGTAGAAGAATGAGCATGCCCGCCACAACATATTTATATGTGAAAATACGTATAAGTAACACGAGGCCTACAATTGGTGCGTTGCATGTAGCATTTGATGTCACGGCCTTATGCCAACAACGTGGCACACTAGCATCGAGAGCATCCAGCATATTTCATTCAGATAATAATGAAACTACGGTGACATAGACATAGGTCTCATGAATCGTATTTTTGAGACTACGTGATCTGCGCCTCATATGACATACTTCTTTTAAACTAGCTAAAGAAACAAATTTAGTTAAACAGCAATTGAAAACTGTTCGTTTTGCTTGAGCGGTTTTAACTTTCGTCGTGATTCGCTGGAAACTGTTGAGATAATATAATTGAATAATCATTTATCCATGATATATCGCACTAATTACATCGAACGACATCGACATAAATGGTTGCATTATGGAGTGAGAGAACAGGAGTAAGACCCTAAAAGATATTAAACACAAACATTTTTTTTTTTTACAAAGCAACGGAGTGACAATTCATTTCAGCAAACTGCTGTTCACGATTCGAATTTAGCGGATAACGGACATTATTTCAGAGCTGTTGCAGCACATTGGAAATCTTCCAAGCAAAGAAAGACACTAATGAGAAATATTGTGCTAAGTCTGTTCTCTTTGTCATCTCTGTACCGTAGCATATCAAAAGAGCACATTTATTGTGTAGTAACTTAAGAAAATAGTAATAGTTTGTTTATTTTATGTATGAATACATTATTTGACTTGAATTAAAATTGTTTGTGTATTAGACAGATAGATTTTAGACAAATGATGTTTTTTTATTTGCAATTTAGAAATATCATGCTCCAATGAATGTATTGTGGTTAATTCCAATCAGTTTTGTATACTTGGGCAATCTAGTTAAATCTGGCTCCATCCATTTTAGACTTTGGCCCCCTTTTCAGACACAAACCTTTTTTAATTCCCCAGATGCATCCTTGCATGTGTTCAAAATATTCAGATTTATCCAAACAGCTAGAGACAGGAATAAAAGTGGCAGCAATTGTAATCTCAGAATTTGAAAATGTTTCAAGGCTATTTATTGGAATTCTTGTCAGAAATAAGGACAGTGATCATTTAGTTCTTTGCATTGAATAGAGCAGATAAGCCATTAACCAATATTGGCGGTTATGGCAAAAAAAGCAACAGTATTTCCAAAAGTGCCACAAATGGCAATGAATAACAAAAAAAAACCAACATGATTAACATCTCAAAATGTAATTTTTGTTTTTGCAGGATCAAAGTCGTTGGATGAGATCTGAGATGGAGAGATCTGAGAAGACTCAAACACAAATGTCAACCAAGGTATAAGGACCGCATTTGACTGAATGCAACGTTCGCTGAACTATAGTCTGCCACAAATGAAATGACTTTAAACGTAACTTTATCGACATTGTTTTAAAGAACTCGCGACTTCAGTTACAGTGTCAAATTCTTAGACTTCAGCCACCTGCACATTGTGACACATAATATCTGAAGAGAGTAACCCATTTATGCTGTAATGTTATGCTGCAAATTCCCCCATTGTGGGACTATTAAAGGCTTTCTGATTCTTATTCTAGTAATCATAGATATGGAAAAAAAAACATTATTTTTGAAAACCTGGATTTAACATTTCTTGGTATGTTTTGAATAGCTATTACATTCTTATTCACTCTCATATTATTATGAGAATAATAAAGGATACAAGGAAATCACTGGAGAGTATCATACATACATACAGTGAGAGAGGGAAATGCATTTTAAGAGTAATTAAAGCAACACTTCGATAGGCTCCATCGCTTTTGGTCAAACTAGCATTTCTTCAAAACAATTGTCTTCCTATTACAATGTCTGTTGGGGTAATTCGCCATACAAACATCTCTAAACATCGCTCGCTAATCTTTGTTTACATTTTGGACTTCCTGATACGTCATATCCTGCCTTCCTTTACATGATTACAGACGACAGGCCCGCCGACGCCCCTAGGGACCGACAGAAACGCTTCCATACCTTGGATACGAACTGCGGTCCCCGGTCCGACACGATGTTCGTCGGAATCCCGTGGAGACGGACGACGTGGTTAACCAGGAGTTGAGCCGTCTCGATGGCGGACGGCAACCTGATTAACGGGACGAAGTGGGCCGACTTTGAGAATCGGTCCACTATGGGACCGATTGTCACGGGAAGGGGGGGGGGCTGTCACGAAGTGGACGGAGATGTGGGACCAGGGTCTGGACGGTACCGGTAGTGGCTGGAGGAGTCCTGCCGGGGGCTGGTGGGATGCTTTCCCAGGGGCGCAGGCTGGGCAGGCCTTCACGAAGAGGGTGATGTCCCTCCTGAACCCTGGCCACCAGAACCGTTGGGCGATGAGTTGGATCGTACTGTTGACCCCCGGGTGACAGGCTATCTTGGAGGTGTGCCCCCAGATGAGCACCTTAGTGCGTAGAGGAGGGGGGACGAACAGGCGATCCGCGGGGCAGCCCCTGGGGATGGGGTCCGTCCCCTGGGCTTGCTCAACTTTCCTCTTAATCTCCCACCACAGGGCGCTCAGGATGCGCTGGGCCGGCAGTATGTTGGCGGTGATCTTCTCCCTGTCTGCCGGCTCATGAATGCGGGATAGGGCATCAGGCATGGTGTTCTGCGACCCTGGGCAGTAGGTGAGAGAAAAGTTGAAACGGGTGAGGAAGAGAGACCATCGGGCCTGTCGTGAGTTTAGTCTCTTGGCAGACCGGACGGCCGCCAGGTTTTTATGATCCGTGTAGACGGTGAAGGAGTGTTTTGCTCCCTCAAGCCAGTGTCTCCATTCCTGCAGAGCCAGGACGACCGCCAGCAGTTCCCGGTTGCCGACGTCATAGTAGACTTTGGCAGGGCTGAGCCGGTGGGAGAAAAAGGCACTACTACTCCGGCCCCTACTCCGGACTCGGATGCATCAACCTCAACCGTAAACGGGAGGTCCGGGTCGGGATGACGCAGGACAGGGGGATTGGTGAAGGCTAGACGGAGGCGGTTGAACGCCCCCTCAGCGTCGGGCGTCCACCTGAAGGGAACCTTGGTGGACGTGAGGTTAGTGAGGGGGAGTGCCTTCTGACTATAACCGCGAATGAAGCGGTGGTAGAAGTTGGCAAACCCCATAAACCGCTGGAGCTCCTTACGCGTCTTCGGGGTAGGCCATTCTACGGGGTAGGCCATTCTGCCCCTGCTACACGACAAACCCCAGAAAAGACAGAGAGCGGACATGGAACTCGCACTTCTCTGCCTTCATGTAGAGCCGGTTTTGCAGAAGCCGCGCCAGGACCCGTCGGACGTGTTGCCAGTGCTCCTCTGCAGATCGAGAAAAAATGTCATTGAGGTATACAAAAACGAAAACATCGAGGAAGTTCCTGAGCACATCATTGATTAGATTTTGGAATACAGCGGGCATGTTCGTGAGTCCGAACGGCATCACCAGGTACTCAAAATGCCCTAATGGCGTCTTGAATGCTGTTTTCCATTTGTCCCCCTCACTGATACGGACCAGATGGTAAGCGCTACGGAGGTCCAATTTAGAAAAAAATAGTAGCTGATTGAAGGGGCGCGAAGGCTGAGTCCATGAGAGGGAAAGGGTATTTGTTACGGATGGTGATGTCGTTCAGACCCCGGTAGTCGACACACGGACGCAGGGATCCGTCTTTCTTATCGATAAAGAAGGAACCTGCGCCCAGCGGAGAACGTGATGGGCGAATGAGTCCCGCCGCTAGGGAGGAGTCTATATAGGTGCTCAGGGCTTCCCGTTCTGGTTGAGAGATATGGAAAAGTCTGGAGTCCGGTAATGGAGCCCCTGGCTGCAGTTCAATAGCACAGTCATACGGTCGGTGGGGTGGCAGGGATTGGGCGTTGTCCTTGCTGAACACCTCCCGCATGTCATGGTAGCACTGCGGCACGCCCTTGAGGCAGATGGCCTCAGGCGGGCCACCACGGGAGGGGGCTTGCCCTGCCATCGCCGACCGCAGGCAGTTGGCGTAGCAGTAGGGGCTCCAGCCCTGAATGATGGGGCCCTCCCAGGAAATGGACGGGTCATGGGTACTGAGCCAGGGGAGGCCCAGTACCAGTAGCACGTTCCGGGAGGGCATAACTAAAAATTGTCGGTGCTCCACGTGATTGCCCGCTACCCTGAGTTTAAGCGGGGGCGTGATGTGGGCGACTCTAGCTAAAAGACGGCCGTCAAGATCGAGGATCTCCTTAGGGGGAAGGAGATCAATCAGTTGACAGCCCAGAGACTCAGCCAGCTGGGGATCGATTAAACACCCGTCGGCCCCCGAGTCCACTAGTGCCCGCACGGTTTGGGAGCTGGAAGGGCCAATTACTTCTCCGTCCAGCTCCAACCGCGTAACGGGGGCCGTGCACTTGGCCTCCAGAGGTCGCTGCGGTCGCTGTTTCGACCGGACTTTCAGGCACCTGAGGTCTTAGACTGGGGGCCTTGGGTGCGACGAGCCCCGGGGTTGGTGCGGTCGTTCCTCCCTCTTATCTGCATGGGTTCGGGGGCTCCCTCCAGGCGCCACACGCGCTCGCTGCCAGGTGTGGTCGTCCTGGGCCGGCTTCCGGGCACGTTGAGCCGCCGACCGCTCAGCTCCTTCTGCCGCTCCCGAAGACGGTGATCCAGGCCGATGACTATGTCGACCAGGTCGTCGAAGGTGGTGCCAGCGTCGCGGGTAGCCAACTCGTCCTTGAGACAGGCGTTCAATCCGCGACGAAACACCCCCTTTAATGCTCGGTCGCTGTAGCCACTGCGAGCGGCCTGGATGCGGAAGGCGACGGAGTATTCCGTGGCCGAACGGGCCCCATGGACGCAGTCGAGGAGTCTCCCCTCAGCTTCGACCTCCGTCACCGGATGATGGAAGACCCGGCGTATCTCGGCCACGAAGTCCGGGTACGAGGCTCGGATTACTCGGATTATTCCCATTTTAATGGTTTCCTATTGGATTTATTTTTTAGATACACACTTTTCGCCTTACACACTCTGTCTGGGAACCAATTAAGTTCGTATGTTGAAGTCTCACTATATATATATATATATATATATATATATATATATATATATATATATATATATATATATATATATATATATATATATATATATATATATATATATATATAGTAAAATCCCGTTATATCGATATTCAAGGGAGTCCGAAAAAATATCGATATAACCGGGACTATCGATATATCCGACCCTGTTTGCATGTAATTTTCTCCGTGCGTGCATAGAAATAGTATCGATATAACCGGGACTATCGATATATCCGATATCGATATAACGAGACTTTACTGTATATATATATATATATATATATATATATATATATATATATATATATATATATATATATATATATATATATATATATATACACACAAGAGTGGGGGGCAAAAATTATATACATGATTTTACGGTTACTTTGTAAATGATTGAACAAACCATGGACAATTCTCTGTCGAGTTCTGTCAATACTGATGATGAATATGTTCCCAAACCTGGAGAACAAACAAGTGACAGCTCAATAGAAGTAACAGAGCAGCAGAAGAACAAGATGACAAAGACGGAAAGTGCCTTCGACCAACCCACGGAAAGTACAGTGTTTTGCTCCAACCCTTACAGAAAAATTGCACGGCAATTGATAACACAACACAAAGATAGTATTTACAATAATAATAATAATAATAATAATAATAATAATAATAATACAGAGCGCCTTTTAAGCGCATTTCAAGGCTCTCAAGGACACTTTACAGTCACAGACAAGCATAGGTACTATAATAAATACAATAATATCACAAATAGAATGCAATAAATAAAATACAGTAAAGTCTCGTTATATCGATATTCAAGGGAGTCCGAAAAAATATCGATATAACCGGGACTATCGATATATCCGACCCTGTTTGCATGTAATTTTCTCCGTGCGTGCATAGAAATAGTATCGATATAACCGGGACTATCGATATATCCGATATTGATATAACGAGACTTTACTGTACAATTAATTAATAGAAACAAGAGACCTGTTTTTCTGTGCAGGTCGGTCAGATGAGATGATGCTGCTCGTCAAGAATGTGCCTGTTCCACCACAGAAAAACAAAAGGTTTTCTCTTGGTTCGTGACTGAGTTATCATCTGACAAGGAACAGTGGTAGGGGTCTATATACTGTCTCGGTAGGTAAAATATGATACATTATTTTTGTTTTTTATTACCATCATGTATTGTTATCCATCAAAAAATGCTCCATATCTCTTCCTCCTCATAACATTCTATGGGATATTTAGTATTGACCAACTTCAAGATAATGTCGATGGAGTATAGAAATCGGAATGGAATCTTTAAAATCGTGTTTTCTCAGTAGTAAATAGATAAGCATTTCTTTATGTAATGTGAACCCTTACAAAATAAATTGATCCCACCAAAAAAAAATCTGAATTGCACTCAGACCTGCACCGTGAACATAGCACTGAAGTACATATTCCTGATTTTGTAGAAGTCAATATATTTATTCTGTGTTTACTACTAATACGTAAATTGGATGGGAATGCAGAGCTGGTGAAGATCTCTGAAGGTAAACTGTTATCTAGTGGCTTGTGTATGTGTTATCATTTGATGTATAAAAACAAGAAAAAATGTTACAAAACGGACCAATGATTACTTTAGACAGCACTGGCCTGTGTCTTAACTTTTGGAGGAATATTAATTTACTGTCCCATTTTATATAGGGAAGAAAGAAGTAAAAATGAAATTAAAAAAGTGGACAGAAGAAGAAATCCACGCTGTGGAGACAACCTTCATGGACTCCATCAGGTCTCTCAATGTTCCAGGCAAAGACGAATGCATGAACTGCATTAAGGCTTCACCAGAAGAATTGAAAGGGTGAACTTGGAAGGGAGTTAAATATTTTGCGAAAAACCGCATTGATAAATTAATGAGAATATCCACAAAACGCAGTTAAGGTTAGTTTCGAACTAAGGAAAGGTTGGTTATGCAGCTGGAACAATGCGTTGTTTTTATGTATGCTATATGTGACATGTGCACTTGTTTCTGGCACATTTCAATACAACACAGAGACAATAGCTTTTATTTCAACATATTGAGTGTTTTTTTCTTGAATATTTGTCGGCTAAACGTCTGGACACACCAATTTTGTCCAGCACTTTTAGTTCAGTCTTGAACGTTTTACACACATGTGTTAATATGAAAGCAATTTGTATTTATTTTCTATTTGTATCTTATTTTCTATTTTCTTGAATGATTGAAATTTCAGGTTGATGTATTTAAATTATTAAAAAGATCGGAGGCTGCCATTGAAATTGGTACGTGAGCAATGTTAAATTACTTGATTCTCTTCAATCTATTTTAAAATTGTCATGTTATTGGTTATTTAGTTTTTTTTTTACTTCAAGACGGCGCCGCGAGAGTGGCTGCCTTTCCAGCAGCTTCTGTATTTTGCTTTTCTACTTTCATTTCTTTCATAACTTTTCTGCTATATATCTTCTTCTTTTCCTTTCGGCTTTTCCCCTCAGGGGTCGCCACAGCGAATCAATGTCCTCCATCTATCCCGATTTTGTGCATTCTCTTCTCGCACACCAGCTTCATGTCCTCTTTGACCACATCCATAAACCTCCTCTTGGGTCTTCCTCTCGGTCTCCTGCCTGGGA
Source organism: Hippocampus bargibanti (assembly GCF_051943395.1). Taxonomy (NCBI): domain Eukaryota; kingdom Metazoa; phylum Chordata; class Actinopteri; order Syngnathiformes; family Syngnathidae; genus Hippocampus; species Hippocampus bargibanti. The sequence goes on along the minus strand of NC_142749.1, from coordinate 3,235,911 downwards.
GTTCAAGACTCAGCATCCTTCTCCCGATATAGTCACTCTCTCTCCTCTGGACATCCGACCTGTATCTCTGATTATGTTCGCTGTAGTTTGCCAGTCATCTGGAAGGACCTCTTGCCCACCCAATGCTTGTCTTACCTCCTTCCTAAATGCCATGCAACACTCTTCCTTTTTCAACTTCCACCATTTTGTCCTCACTTCAGCCTTTGGTTTCTTCATCTTCCTCACTGCCAGCGTCATCCTCCACACCACCAACCTATGCGGTCTGGCTAGAGTAGACTCTCACCAACCACTACTTTACAGTCACTGATTTCCTTTAGATGGCGCAGTTGACACAAAATGTAGTCTACCTGTGTACTCCTGCTTCCACTCTTAAAGGTCACCCTATGTTTCTGTTTCTTCTGAAAGAAAGTATTCACAATAGCCATTACCATTCTCTTAGCAAAGTCAACCAAAATCTGTCCTTCAGCGTTCCTCATCTGGAGTCCAAACCTGCCCATTAGCTCCTCATCATATTTGTTTCCTGCGCCAACATGTCCATTGAAGTCTCCACCAATTACAACCCTCTCACTTCTCGGGATGTTCTGTATGACTTCATCAAAGTCCAACCAAAATGTCTCCTTCTCTGCCAGCTTACATCCTACTTCTGGGGCATACCCACAAACAACATTGAACATCACGCCTTCAATTTCTAGCTTCAGACGCATCATTCTAACTGATACTGTTTTTACTTCTAAGACATTCCTAACAAACTCCCCTTTTAAGATAACCCCAACTCCATTTCTCTTTCTATCTTCACCATGATAGAACAACTGAAACCCTGACCCTAAGCTTCTAGCCTTGCTCCCTTTCCACCTGGTCTCCTGGGCACACAGTATGTCTACCTTCCTTCTCTGCATCATGTCAACCATGTCACGTTCCGGCGGCGACAGTGGCAGCTGGCGAGCAGGAACGTGTGGTATAGGCGGTGGATCGTAGAGCAGGACAGAGGCGTGGGTACCGGCAAAGGATTTATTAACATAAAGCGCGGGTCCGAAAATACGCGGACCCGGAAACAACTCGTGAAACAAACTCAAAATGACAACTGACAATGTTAGTGGGTGAGTGGCGGCAATCCACCCAACCACACTAACCAAGAAAATAAAGTGGCACACGAGGGTGCAAAACAACCTACGACGCGGTGCAAACAACAAACGCGTTCGTGGCTAAAATCATTCCTCGGGCGAAGCAAATAACGTACTGGTAACAAGTTCCACGTACTAGCTTGGCGTAAGGCGAAGTATCTTCCGACGCTGGGTGGATGCCAGCGTCGGGTTTAAATGTCCACAGTTAATGAGGAGGGAATTGACAGCAGCTGGCGAGCGGCGGGAACGGAGGCCCCGCCCCGCTGTCAACTGGCTCATGACAGTACCCCCCCCTCAACGGACGCCTCCTGGCGGCCCGCCTGGTTTCGACGGGTGAGCCTCGTGGAAGTCCCTCAGGAGCGACGGGTCCAGAATCCAGGTTCGCGGAACCCATTGACGGTCCTCCGGTCCGTAGCCCTCCCAGTCGACCAGGTACTGGATGCCCTTTCCCCTGCGGCGTGAATCCAGGATCTCCCGCACTGCGTATGCCGGTCCTCCGTCCACCATCCGCGGGGGGGGGGGTTGGGCAAGAGGGGGGGCCAAGGGGCTGGACTCCACCGGTTTGATGAGAGATACATGGAAAACCGGGTGGATCTTCATGGAGGCGGGCAGCCGAAGTCGGACCGCGACCGGGTTAATGATGGCCTCCACAGTGAAGGGGCCCGCGAAACGCGGACCCAATTTGGGGGTTGTCCCGGCCAGCCGTAGGTCCCTTGTGGACAACCAGACCTTCTGGCCCACCTGGTAGGCTGGCGCGGAACGGCGACGGCGATCCGCGACCCTCTGGTTCCGGACTGCCGTGCGTGATAGGGCTGCCCTGGTCTCCCTCCATACCCGATGGGCCCGCCGAAGATGGTGTTGTATCGACGGGACCTCCACCTCCCCTTCCTGTGTGGGAAAGAGCGGCGGCTGGTAGCCATAAGCCGACATAAACGGTGACCGACCTGTGGCTGAGGAGACCAGGGTGTTGTGGGCATATTCCACCCACGGGAGATGGATGGACCAGGCCGAGGGACGATGAAGGCATACGCAGCGCAGGGCCGCCTCCAGGTCCTGGTTCTTCCGCTCGGTCTGGCCGTTGGACTGTGGATGGTAACCGGAGGACAGGCTGGCCGACGCCCCCATGGACCTGCAGAAACGCTTCCAGACCCGGGATACGAACTGGGGCCCTCGGTCCGACACGATGTCAGTGGGGATCCCGTGGAGACGGACGACGTGTTTGACCAATAGTGTCGCCGTCTCAATGGCGGACGGCAACTTGGTCAACGGCACGAAGTGTGCCGACTTAGAAAACCGGTCCACTATCGTGAGAATGACCGTCTTACCACGGGATGGGGGAGGCCGGTGATGAAATCCACTGATATGTGGGACCAAGGGCGCGGGGGGACAGGTAGGGGGCGGAGCAGTCCTGCCGGAGGCTGATGGGAGACCTTGCCACAGGCGCACTCCGGGCAGGCCTTAACAAAGTCCGCCACGTCGTCGCGGAGCCGCGGCCACCAGAATCGCTGGGAGACGAGGTGCTCGGTGCGGCTCACCCCTGGGTGACACGCCACCTTGGATGCGTGCCCCCACTGGAGCACCTCTGAGCGCAGCGACTGGGGAACGAACAGTCTGCCTGTGGGACACTTCTCGGGAGTCGGGGTACCTTTTAATGATTCCATGACCCTCCGTTCGACCTCCCACTGGAGCGCCCCCATGATCTGGCGGCCGGGCAGGATGGGTTCCGCAAGGTCTTCCTTGTCTGCTGGCTCGTGGATCCGCGAGAGGGCGTCGGGCTTGGTGTTCTTTGTTCCTGGACAGTAGGTTAGGGTGAAGGAGAAGCGTGTTAAGAACAGCGCCCACCGTGCCTGGCGTGCGTTCAGCCTCTTGGCGGCCCGGATGACCGCCAAGTTCTTATGGTCCGTAAGCACAGTGAACGGCTCCTTCGCCCCTTCGAGCCAGTGCCTCCACTCCTGAAGAGCCAATACGACGGCGAGCAGCTCCCTGTTGCCCACGTCGTAGTTGGCTTCGGCGGAGCTGAGGCGGCGGGAGAAGAAGGCGCAGGGGTGGAGCTGCTGGTCGACTGAGGAGCGTTGGGAGAGTACTGCCCCAACACCTGAGTCCGAGGCGTCTACCTCCACAATGAACGCGCCGTTGGGGTCTGGATGGCGGAGAACTGGGGGGTGAGAGAAAGCCTCTCTCAGCAGCCGGAACGCGGCGTCCGCTTCTCTCGTCCACCTGAACGGGGTCTTAGTGGAGGTGAGTTGGGTGAGGGGGAGGGCTTTCCGGCTGTAGTCCTGGATGAAGCGGCGGTAGAAGTTGGCGAACCCCAGGAAGCGTTGTAACTGCTTGCGAGAGGTAGGTGTGGGCCATTCTACTACCGCTTCGGTCTTGGCTGGGTCAGCCCGGATCTGCCCCCGCTCCACGATGAAGCCCAGGAAGGATAAGGAGGAGGTGTGGAATTCACATTTCTCGGCCTTGACGTATAGTCGATTCTGCAGCAGCCGCTGCAGAACTAGCCGGACGTGCTGGCGATGTGCCTCAAGGGACTCTGAAAAAATTAAAATGTCGTCCAAATACACAAAACAGAAAATATTCAGAAAATCCCTCAAGACATCATTAATGAGGTTCTGGAACACAGCGGGTGCATTGGTGAGACCAAACGGCATCACCAAGTACTCGAAGTGTCCCAGAGGTGTCTTAAATGCGGTCTTCCATTCATCCCCCTCTTTGACCCGAACAAGATGATAAGCGCTCCGGAGGTCCAGTCTAGTGAAGATGGTCGCGGCCTGGAGGGACGCGAAGGCGGAGTCAATCAGTGGGAGCGGGTATTTGTTCTTTATAGTTATTTCGTTGAGTCCCCGATAGTCCACGCACGGACGCAACGATTTATCCTTCTTAGTGATAAAAAAGAACCCCGCTCCCAGAGGTGACCGTGATGGCCGAATGAGCCCGGCCGCGAGCGAAGAGTCAATGTAGTCCCGGAGAGCCTGTTGTTCGGGTTGGGAAACGTTGTACAGACGAGAACTGGGAAACGGAGCGTTGGGCTGAATGTCAATGGCGCAATCATAGGGACGGTGCGGTGGTAACGACAGGGCGCGGTCCTTGCTGAACGCCTGTCGTAAGTCGTGGTAACAGGGCGGCACCCCCTCTAGGCTAATCTCCTCCCTAGGGTAGCTGTGAGATGGTGCCGGCCCACCCGCGGCCGACCGGAGGCAGTGAGCGTAGCAGAGGGGGCTCCACCCCTGAATGGTAGGTCCGTCCCACGAAATGGCCGGATTGTGGGTCCCCAGCCAAGGTAACCCGAGCACGATGGGAACCGAGCGTGAACGCATCACGAAAAACCGCCGGTTTTCCACGTGATTGCCCGAGAGTACGAGTCGAAGCGGCACGGTTTCTTGCGTAACCTCGGCGAGTAACCGACCGTCGAGATCGAGTATGCTCCGACTCGCCCCCAGCTGAACAACCCGACACCCCAACGCCGACACGACGCGCGGGTCTATAAAACAGCCGTCGGCCCCCGAGTCCACTAAGGCCCGAACGGACATTGTCCTGGTGGGACCGTGTATAACGGCATCCAGCTCCAGTCTCCGCGACGTGAACCCCCCCGCGGACCTTAAGGGAACCCGTTGCTTGTGTGGACGGGGTAACTTACAGTCACTGGGGGTCTTTCCGGGAAGCCCCCAACTGGGACAGTCCGGGGCTAGATGACCCAACTTGCCGCAGAGCTGGCATGCCGGGCCGGTGTTGCGTCGCTCCGGCGCCCGCTCAACGGCCCTTTCGACCCCCATCTCCATCGGCTCCACGGCCGCGTGCCCCCCACGCGGAAAGGTCCGGGCACCCCCTCGGGTCCCTGCTGGCGGCTCGAGTTTTGCCTGGGCAGCCCGCTCCCGGGCCCTGTCTCGCATCCGGTTGTCCAGCTGCAGCGTGAGGGAGATCAGCTCGCGAAGGCTGGAGCACTCGTCGCGGGTAGCCAGCTCGTCTTTCAACGCCGCGCTGAGCCCGCGCCGAAACATCCCTCGCAGCGCACGGTCGTCGTACCCGCTGGCGGCAGCCAGGACGCGGAAGGCGACGGAATACTCCGCCGCCGATCGGCTACCCTGCTGGCAGATCCACAGCTGGGACTCCGCTGCCTGCCCACTCACCGGGGGATGGAAAACCTGCCGTAACTCGGCGACGAAGTCCGGGAAGGAGGCTCGGAGCTCCGGCCGAGATTCCCAGACGGCCAACGCCCAAGCGGCTGCGGGTCCGGCAAGCAGGCTGGTGACGTAAGCCACTTTGGCCGCGTCCGTGGTGTATACGGAGGGTTGCTGGTCGAAAACTATGGAGCACTGCAGCAGGAATTGCGCGCAGCGCCCGGGCTCCCCTCCGTAACGGGTGGGATGTGGGATGTTGGGTTCGCGGCTCAAAGTCTGGGGAGGGACGGCCCCCGCGACGAAGGCGCCGCTGGCCTCAAGTCTATCTACCCGTTGGGCTAACCGGGTGATGTCGCGGCGGATCTCCGCGATGGCGGGCACCACTTGGCCGAGCTGCTCCGCCTGCTGAGCGAGGACGGAGAAGATTCGGTTACTGTCCGCAGGATCCATGTTGGTCGGAAGATTCTGTCACGTTCCGGCGGCGACAGTGGCAGCTGGCGAGCAGGAACGTGTGGTATAGGCGGTGGATCGTAGAGCAGGACAGAGGCGTGGGTACCGGCAAAGGATTTATTAACATAAAGCGCGGGTCCGAAAATACGCGGACCCGGAAACAACTCGTGAAACAAACTCAAAATGACAACTGACAATGTTAGTGGGTGAGTGGCGGCAATCCACCCAACCACACTAACCAAGAAAATAAAGTGGCACACGAGGGTGCAAAACAACCTACGACGCGGTGCAAACAACAAACGCGTTCGTGGCTAAAATCATTCCTCGGGCGAAGCAAATAACGTACTGGTAACAAGTTCCACGTACTAGCTTGGCGTAAGGCGAAGTATCTTCCGACGCTGGGTGGATGCCAGCGTCGGGTTTAAATGTCCACAGTTAATGAGGAGGGAATTGACAGCAGCTGGCGAGCGGCGGGAACGGAGGCCCCGCCCCGCTGTCAACTGGCTCATGACAAACCAGCTCTCTACCTTTACCTGTCATTATTCCTACATTCAAAGTTCCTACTCTTAGATCTATACTCTTGGCGTTCTATTTCTCTCTTTTCCTGTGGGCACACCTCCCTCCTCTTCTTCTTCGTCCAACAGTAGTCAATTTTCCACTGGCACCCTGAAGGTCAAAAGTACCAATGGCGGCCATTGTTAACCCGGGCCTCGACCGATCCGGTATGGGATTCATAGGTTTGATTCACATATTTGTTTTGGCATTTTTTTTTTACGTCGGATGCCCTTCCTGACACAACCCTCTGCATTTATCCGGGCTTGGGACCGGCACAATAAGACACTGGCTTGTGCCCCCTTGTGGCTACATTGTATTATTGTATTATTGTATTACTGTATTATTGTATTATTGTATTGTATATATATATATATATATATATATATATATACAAACATAAAATTACAACTTATTGCAAACCGATAAACACGTTAAGGCAAAAGTTAGTGCATCCAAAAGATAGGCTACCAAATGAAAAACAAAGTAATATAGTTTATTCCATACATTGTAAGAATGAAAATTGTAAAGAGCAGTACATTGGGGAGACTCAACAAATTCTCAAAAAAAGACTTTATCAACATTGCAGGGATAATACAAGTGGGCCTCAATTGGCAGTACATTTGCACCTAAAAGCTAGCAACCACTCATTTGACGACAATGAGGTTAAAATCTTCGCGAAAAAACATAGATGGTTTAAAAGGGGGGTAAAAGAAGCGATTCTTATAAAACAACAAAATTCTTCTTTAAACCGGTCTGGTGGGGTGAGGTTCAATTTGGATCGTTCATACAATAGCCTGCTTAGGCAAAACGGTTAGGCAACATTCGTAATGCTGATGAGGTGATTCCGGTGGGAGTGGGGGAAATAGGCCAGTCGTTAGTCAGGAATGTAGGAACAATCAGTGGGCCCACAGAGAGGGGTTCTCTGCTCCCCCCAACCTGAGAGTAGGGACCTATCATAGCTGTGTCCGGCGCCGCCATGCCTGGACATTAGGGATATATAAATAGGGCCGATACGACCAGTCAGACTTTAGTTCGCTGACGAAGCCTCTTGGATAGGAGGCGAAACGTCCGAAACCTTCAAATTTGTACAGATGACGGCTGAAGAAACCTTCTCATCGATGGACCACTCCTGTACGACTGAGAGCTTACACAGACGTATATATATATATATATATATATGCATATATATAAACATGAGTGGGGGGCAAAAATTATGTACATGATTTTACGGTGAGTAATCTCTCTTTGTCTCTCCCTCTTTCATCTTAACATGAAAATGATTGAACAAACCATGGACGATTCTCTGTGTTCTGACAATAGTTCTGAGTTCTGACTTCTGACAATACTGATGATGAATACGTTCCCAAACCTGGAGAACAAACAAGTGACAGCTCGGTTTAAAAGATGTCCCCCGACATCTTGACTATCCCAACAAGTAGTCAAGTACCAGTAGAAGCACAGTCATCTGTCTGGTCTCCGTAGGGTGGTGTCAATCACATTCAAATGCAACTACATTCAAGTCCATACCGTCGGGGTAGGGTAGCAATAGGGTTCAGGTCGCACTAGATAATGAGTCATGGGGTAAGGCATGCAAGTATACAACACATTTGCCCCAGGTCTCCAGGCCTGGTATGATGGATGACCCAAGTGTTCATATGTGAATATCTCTCTGGGTCTTAGAGTACGAGTAGACCTTCGTGGCAGCGATTCCATTCCACTTTGTGACGCGGTGTCCGATTCCACCAACCGCCGGCGCTCCTGCATCACCCTCATTATCATCCATTACAAGTTGTTCCGGGCTTCCCTCAGCAGGCAGGCTGTCAGTTAGTGTTGGTTTTGGTAATGATGCTGGTACGACCAATGGAAACGCTTCCTCTAGCTGCTGCCCATCATCTGGTTCCGTAGTTTGTGCCTGGGGGTGGAATTCTGATGCCACAGCTCTTAAATTGTGCGGTTCAGGTTGAGACACCTGATGACTGCCTGTCTTCCTTGTATACACAGGTAACCGTCGGAGATTGTATGAACATCCCTCCTCTTCATCTGAATATCCAGACTTCTGCCCAACTGCTTCCCTGCTATAAGCCTGTCTGTCTAGCTGTTTTTTCTGTTTATTTGCCTGTCTGTCTATCTGTTTTTTCTGTTTATTTGGCTGTTCAACTGGCAAATCATTGACAGACATCAGGAGATTATAGTGCAACACACGGGTAGTTTTGTCTCCGTTTTCTGCCCGAACCTTGTACACTGGTCCATCTCCCACTCTTTCAGTGAACCTATGGACTTTTTCCTCCCAGTAAGCCCGGAGCTTGCCAGGTCCACCCCTCTCAGATAGGTTCCTGACAAGTACACGATCCCCTGGCTGGAGTGCAATGCCTTTAACACCACGGTCATAGTATTTCTTCCTTTTTTCAGAGCTCTTTTGACTGTTCTCGGAGTCAATTCTGTAAGCATCTTGCATTCGACAGGCCCACTTACGTGCATATTCCTGTCGGCTTTTTACTTCTTCGTCAGCTGTCAGACCAAAAACTAAGTCGATGGGCAACCGCGGAGACCTTCCATAAAGGAGGAAGAACTGTGAATAGCCAGTGGACTCATGTCTTGTACAGCTGTACGCATGAACTACATGAGGCAAAAAGTCTTTCCACTCAGCTTTCCTTTCTTCTTGGAGAGTGCGTAGCATCTGTAACGTTCTACAGGGTTGCTCTGCGGATGGTATGGTGTGGTTCGGGAATGCGCAATGCCAGACAACTGTTGAAGCCGCTGGAATAGACTGTTTTCAAACTCCCGACCTTGATCATGATGTAGTCTCTCTGGATAAGAGAACCGTGGAATAAAATCACTAAAGATTTTCTCAGCAGCAACCTTGCCTGACTTATTCTTAATCGGGTAGGCTTGTGCGAAACGAGTAAAGTGGTATACCAGGACTAGAATATACTCATAGCCTCCTTTACTTGGTTCCAGATGGAGATAATCAATAGAAATGAGCTCAAATGGGGCACTAGTAGTGATGTTGCCCATGGGTGCTTTTTCCGGAATGGTGGTTCGTTTCTGTTTAATGCAGGAACACTGGCGAATTACGTAGTTTTCTATTTCGTGCTGCATGAATGGCCAATAGAATCTCTGCCTTGCAAGGTTGATCACCTTGTCAGCTCCAACATGACCCATGTCATCATGCAGGTGTTTAAGTACCGTCGACTTCAGCTTACTAGGGAGAACGAGCTGTTTCCATTTCCCCGCCTGTCTGTATCAAATTCCCTTGTCCAGTTTCAGTCTATTCCATTTGTGTACTAGTCTCCTGGCCCCTTTGTCTTTTATCTTTGTCATTGGGGTTCCATCCCCTCCTCTGCAGTGTCATTATCTCAGAGATTGACGCATCCTCTTCCTGAGCAGCTCTGATATCATCTGGAGTGATAACGGGGACTGTCATCGGAAGAAAATCCTCACCATCAGTGGTGAGTTGCAACACAGCCATCTATGGCACATCCTCCTCAGCCACAGCCTTGTCACCCTGCCATATGGTGGAAACCACGTCTGGGGGCAAAGTTTCAGTGTACTCCTCTGTGTGTCCCTCCAGGTTAACTGGATAACATGACAGTGTGTCGGCATCAGCATTCGCCTTGCCTGGCCTGTACTTTACTGTGAAGTGGAAATCCACCAATTCACCCACCTAGCGATGTCCGGCAGCATTGAGTTTGGCCGTGCTTAGGACGTACGCGAGGGGGTTATTGTCCGTGTACACAGTGAATGTGGGTGCATAGTAGAGATAATCTCGAAATTTGTCGCAGATTGCCCACTTCAACGCCAGAAACTCAAGCTTTCCAGAATGGAGATGATAATTTTTCTCTGAAGGTGAGAGTGTTCTGGATCCATAAGCAACAACGCGAAGTTTATCTCCTTGTTGCTGATAAAGCACAGCCCCCAGACCTTCATTGGATGCGTCCGTATTTAACACAAAGGGCAGATTAAAGTCTGGGTAGGCTAAAATAGGTGGACCGGTCAATATATCTACCAGGCGGGAGACCACAGCCCTGTGTTCGGGGCCCCACTGGACAGGGTTACCAGAGAGAAGCCGGCCTAACATGGTGACTTTCCTTTGGCGTACAGCGGTGTTATGAACTGGCCTCTGGTCAGGCTGAGTGGCCCCCTCTACCAGTTTAAACAGCGGCCGTGCAATCCTGGCAAAGTCCAGTACGAAGTATCTATAGTAGCCCAAGAACCCCAATAGAGCTCTGACTTCCCCCACATAGCGTGGTTCTCTCTCTTTTAACTGCAAAACGGCTTCCAGGTCTTTAGGGTCTATGCGGACACCATCACTTGACACGAGACGACCCAAGTACCTCACTTGTCGTTTGAACAGTTCACATTTATTCGGACGTAGCTTTATGCCTTGCTCCCGCAGGCGGTGAAGCACTTTCCTCAGGTCCTCTACATGTTCATGAAATGATTTAGAAAAGCAGAGCACGTCATCCAGATAAGGAGAGCAGCATTCGTCCCTCAGGCCATCAAGAACGTCCTCCATACATCTTTTAAAGGCTGCTGGTGCATTAGTCAGGCCAAACAGGAGGCGGAGCCACTCGTACAGCCCCTAAGGGGTGCTGAAAGCCGTTAGATGCCTGAACTGTCATCAACAAAGCCCTGGTGGTAAGCGCTGCCTTGGTCGAGTATTGAGAACCAAGAGTAGCCCCCCAGGTTATCTAGCAGATCTTGAATGCGTGGGAGTGGGTGACGATCGGGGACAGTTTTGCGATTTAGCTCCCTAAAGTCAACCCACAGGCGCAAGCTTTTATCTTTTTTTCTAACACAGACGACTGGAGATGAGTATGCTGAACTGGATTTTCTTATCCAACCATGGTGAAGTAGGTTTTGCACAGTGGGACTGTTTAGCGGCTTTGGATTGTCGGAGCCCTCCTTAAAGGGCATGACCCCAGTAACTTCCTCAATCGAGCTCAGAATAGTTCTCTGTGAAAGATGAATGTCATGTTTACTAACATTCTGAATGGGAATTTTTACAATTTTTGTCGGCCCACTGGGTACATGTACTAACGAAGAGAACGGCTCTAAACCCTGAGGGCAGTTGTTCTCTATACTGGGCTCAAATAGCATTGTTCCCCCCTTGGACCATGCTCTGACTCTGCACTTCACCTCCCATATCTTGCCCAGAGGAATAAGGAGTCCCTTCTTCCCAACAGACACAGGGTACTGGAGGAATGTCTCATCAGGGCCCAATTTCTGAAGAACAGAAATCAAGGTCTCTACTGTGCGTTCGCTGACACTCATGGCTTCTTTCAGTATGGCTACAATGTCCACCTGTTCATTGTTCTCTTTGATCATTTCTGCAATCACATTGCTTCCTACGAGAGGACAGTTAACACAACTCGTACTGATTAGTATGGGAACTTGTATGTCAGCATGTCCACTCCGTATCTGCAACCCAACATTAGCCGATCCATCAAAGGGAACCGCTGTGCCATTCGCTGCAGATACCTCAAACGGTTGGTCAGGAAATAGGGATGAAATGGTTACGTTGGGCAGTGCTTCCTCTACCCACGCCCTACTCACCGCGGTCACTTGAGACCCTGAGTCAAACAGCATTTGGAGTGGGACCCCATTGAGTGCACAGGAGAACATACATTGCTTGCCAATTACTTGTGCTACACGTTTTGTTTATGTTGACTGACACTGGGTCGTCAGACTTATGGATGTTACTGGTTCAACCGAGTTGATTTGTACTGGAGGATTGTCATTGGCATTGATCACTGGAAGCCTCACTCCAGTGACCTTACCCCGTTTCCCGGTGCCTTTCTTCGCAGACAGCCCACAGCTCTGTGTCCTTCCTGACCACAAATGAAACAGTGAGGGCAGCTCTTAATGTTCTTTCGCACACAGACCTGACACCTGCCCCTAGTCTCATTCGTTAGTGTCTGGGGTCGCGTTGAGGATCGAGTCAGGGACGGACATGGTTCTACCTGAGGCGCGGATTCTGTAGGTTTAAAAACTTAGGCAAAGTGTTTGGTCAGTGCGGTCACTTGTGCAGTCAGCTCGAGAATGGCAGCACGGTTAGCCTATAATTCAGAGTCAACTTTGGTCTGGTTAATCTGGTCAGGTTGATTAGTTTGAGCAGCATGGACATTCACAGATCGATTTTTAGTCACAGTGCCGAGGCGTTTCACCCTCTCAGCCTCTTCACTTGTGGACTTTGTAAGTTGTTCTAACAGGACATCATCATGAACCTGTAAATCGGTAAGAAATGGTTTGAGATCACATCTGACATGATAATTCTTCTCATTTAGCCCTTGATAGAGTGTGTGCAGAAATTTACCTTGGACAAGTTTTTGATCGTAACCAAAATCTGCACCTTGTTATTGGGACTCAAACATAATTCTCTGCTTCAAACCCATCAGTCTATATAAAAATTGCTGTGGAGACTCACTGTCCCGCTGCTGAGCGGTACTGAGCTCGTTGAAGAGCTCAGAGCTGCTCTTATCTCTGATATGTGATCGTAAAATTGTTTTTAACTGTGACATTGTAAGACCCTCTGTATCACTTAGCATGTCTCGGAATGTCCCAGGTTTAGTTATCTTCGACACAGTGCGGATAACCTCAGACTCGCTAAACCCTTCATGTAGTCCCTCATCCATTTGTCTACACAGGCTACGGTATGACATTTCAGACCCGGTGTCAGAAATCTGACCACCATAAATTTTGAACTCCCTCCGTGGAAACAGAGCAGCAACATCCGTGTACTTCACCACCTGCTCCCCCATACTGGAGGATAACCCGGCATGTTCAGGAGGAGCACCACCCGAACCGCTGGCGATGATCGTGAATGCCGATGGAGTGGTGACGTTCCTGACCGGTGTGGGGATGACTCTCGGTGGAAGAGGTGTGACCTCAACTCCTCCTCTCAGGTCAGCTCCTTCCCCAGTAGGTTCTTCCGGGGCATCTAAGAGCTCTGATGTAGTCAATAATCACATCACAATAATCACATCAAACAGTTCTGGTTCACTAAGGGCCGCAAGGTCCTCAGCGTCACTCTCATCCACTGCGCTGGCAACAGTTAGTAGCTGATTAACATTCAAGGCTAATAGTCTCTTTTGGATCTCCAAAATCAATACCCGTCGTGGAGTTGTGGGAGCCATCGTTAGACCCTGAAGCCTCTCTTCTCCGAAGAACGGACAGCACTACAGTCTTCCCTGAAGCTTTAGGCACTCTTTGTAGCAGCTCCCACTCTGCCCACTAGCGGCACGGATCCCGGACGAGCCCCCAATTGTAACCGGCCTCAGGCCTAAGGGATACCTGGGTCGGTCCAAAGGCGTCACAGGCAGGTAGCACTGTGAACGACGAGGAAAAGACGACACGAGACAACCGTGTTAATCAGCTTCACACAGCGGCATTTATGACCAATTTACTCATCAAAACATCAATTCAGCAATTTCAATATCAGAATACATTCATGTGTAGATCTATACATTCAACATCTATACATTGTATATATCCTCCACATTCGCACATGCTTATGCACGTCTGCCCGCTCGTGTGTGTTGTACTGGGAACTACAATTGGATTGGATTGGATTGGATTTGCCTTTATTAGTCTCACAGTGGAGAAATTGACATCCAAAAATCCAAATTCATCAAAGCCACAAAACAAGGTTTCATGTATCGCATCACCAAATAAGTCCCCAATGACTTTAACATCTTGAGGATGTCTCACACTTATTATTTTGAATACCTGTGAACGACGAGGAAAAGACGACATGAGACAACCGTGTTAATCAGCTTCACACAGCGGCATTTATGACAACTGCGCATGCGTGAGCTGAGCCTACATCGCCTTCCTCTGTTCCATTCACAGGCGCGTAGTGCCCTCTTCTGACTTGGTAGTCTAATCGAATAACATACAGTAACGGAGGTTGTTTCTACAACCTACACTTTGAAAACGCGTTTAAGGCAATAAAAAGTTCATTTGATCCTCACAGCTAAACAAAAGGCTGAATCTTCATCTTTTCATTGGTATAAGTGTCAGATTAGAACTCAGCAGCCTAAACAGACACCAATTTATTCATAAAATTTATTATGTTAATTTATTAAGTTCAGAAAACGTGTTTCTCTTGCTCTGAAATGCGTTTAAGGCAATAAAAAGTTCATATGATCCTTACAGCTAAACAAAAGGCTGAATCTTTATGTTTTCACTTGTATAAGTGTCAGATGAGAACTCTGCAGCCTATATAGACACCAATTTCAACATAAAACATAAAACCATTAAGTTCAGAAAACGTGTTTCTCTTCCTCTGAAAATGCGTTTAAGGCAATTAAAAGTTCATATGATCCTCAGAGCTAAACAAAAGGTGGAATCTTCATGTTTTCACTTGTATAACTTTCAGATCAGCACTCTGCAGCCTATATAGACACTAATTTCATCAAAAAAAGTTAAAACAATGAATAAAACATTAAGTTCCGAAAACGTGTTTCTCTTCCTCTGAAAATGCGTTTAAGGCAATAAAAAGTTCATATCATCCTCACAGCTAAACAAAAGGCGGAATCTTCATGTTTTCACTTGTATATGTAGGGGGTTAGAAACGACCTCCGTTACTGGATGTTACTCGATTAGACTACCAAGTCAGGAGTGGGCGCTCACTCACTCACTCATCCCATGGCCTAGAAAGCCGTAGGGGTGACATGATGGACGTCTGGGCAGTCAGAGTTCTCCAGCGCTCTCGGTCTTCAGCAGTTCGTAGCAGGAAGCGGGAAGCTGCAGCCTGTCCATTCCTTAATGTTGTTCATCCAGCACTTCCTCTGTCTTCCTCTTCTCCGCTTCCCTTCAGGATGGTTTTGGATAGTGAGGTATGCCTTATAACGTGGCCAAACCAGGCCATTATACAACGTTTCACCATTTCACCGTACAGGCTCTTGTTCTCCAGAAAGGGTGGTGACTAGCTGTCTGACGTTATCATTTGTCCGGTGTTCCCTGTAGAAAATATTGGCATCCTTCTGTAGCTCTTATGATTAAAGGCCTTGATCCTGCGCTCCGTGTCTGCTGTAAGTGTCCAGCTCTCACAGCCGTATAACAAGGTGGAGAGTACTAAAGACTTGTACAGCCTGACCTTCACTGCAAAGCCGATGGTAATGCTCCTCAAAATTCTGGCCAGTCTTGTCATGGCTGATGTTGCTATTGCAATTCGTGATTTAATCTCCTTTGTGGAGCTGCCATCCTCACTCACAAAGGACCCAAGGTATTTGAAATCCTTCACCACTTCTACGGTTTGCCCGTGCATTGTGATTTTTGTTGGTGTTGTTTTATTGTAGCTATTGACCAGTATCTTGCTTTTCTCTGTGCTTATTTGCATACCGTCACCCCTCGCTACCTTTTCCAGTCTGGTGGTAAGCTCCTGGAGTTCAGCTTCACTTTTTCCCATCAGATCTATGTGATCAGCGAACCGGAGGTTACAGATGGGTCTTCCTCCGGTGTGAAACTCAGGGCCTCATCCATGATGTTTTCCAGTAAGATGTTGAATAGGACGGGGGACAGAAGACTGCCTTGTCGGACACCGATAGATGTTTTGAAAAGTTCCCCCATGGTGTTGTTCGTGAGAACTGCACTGCTTGAGTTGATGTAGAGTGACTGAATGACCTGGATGACATTCTTGTTGAAGTTGTAGTTTCGGAGCACCTGCCACATCCCCTCATGGCACACCCTGTCAAAAGCTTTTTTACCATTGATGAAGTTGTGGAACAGGTCATGTTGATGCTGGAGGTGTTTCTCGATAAGTAATCTGATGTTAAAAATCTGCTCTGTGGTACTCCTTTTTGATCGGAATCCTGCTTGCTCATCTGCGATAATTTCCTCTGCCCTACTCTTTAGTCTGTTCAGGATGATCCTTAGCAGCACTTTGCTTGTGTGGCAGATCAGGCTGATGGCCTGATGTAGTTCTGACACTGCCTTGAGGTTCCCCTTCTTAGGGATAGGGATAACCAGAGATTGTGTCCATTTTTGGGGCCATTGCTTGGTTCTCCAAATATTTTGACAAATGTGTGTGAGTGCTTTAATTGTCTCGTGTCCTCCGTATTTCCAAAATTCAGCCGGGATGTTGTGGATGCCAGGTGACTTGCCGATCTTCAGGTTCCTTACTGCCTCCTCCACTTCTGCCTGGAGTATCGGCACGTCGTCATCTTCGCTGGTGACCTTTGCGGCGTCAGTGATTACGTTCCGGTTGGCTTTTATTTTGAGGTTGTAGAGTTCCTGGCAGTACTCTGTCCATCTTCTGATTACTGCTGTCTTTTCGGTTAGCAGAGCACCGTCCCCATCTTCTATTATTGTTGCAGTGTGTTGCTGCGTCTTTGTCAAAGCCTTCAATGTGGCATATGCTGCTTTACTGTTGCCCTGTCGTATACCTGTGTCTTTTTTTTTCACACTGCTGTGTGATCCACTTCTCCTTTGTTTCGCCCATCCTCTTCCTAATATATTTGTTCACCATAGTGAATGGAACAGAGGAAGACGATGTAGGCTAATCTCACGCATGTACGAATGTGGAGGATATATACAATGTATAGATGTTGAATGTATAGATCTACACATGAATGTATTCTGATATTGAAATTGCTGAATTGATGTTTTGATGAGTAAATGAGTTAGTCATAAATGCCGCTGTGTGAAGCTGATTGACATGGTTGTCTCGTGTCGTCTTTTCCTCGTCGTTCACAGGTATTCAAAATAATAAGTGATAGACATCCTCAAGATGTTAAAGTAATTGGGGACTTGTTGGGCGATGCTATATATGAAACCTTGTGTTGTGGCTTTGATGAATGTTTTGTGGCTTTGATGAATTTGGATTTTTGGATGTCAATTGTAGTTCCCAGTACAACACACATGACCGTGCAGACGTGCATAAGCATGTACGAATGTGGAGGATATATACAATGTATAGATGTTGAATGTATAGATCAACACTGAATGTGTTCTGATATTGAAATTGCTGAATTGATGTTTTAATGAGTAAATGAGTTAGTCATAAATGCCGCTGTGTGAAGCTGATTAACATGGTTGTCTCGTGTCGTCTTTTCCTCGTCGTTCACAGTGCTACCTGCCTGTGATACCTTTGGACCGACCCAGGTATCCCCTAGGCCTGAGGCCGGTTACAAACACCTGCACTCTGCAGCTTAAATAGACACTAATTAAATCATAAAAATTAAACCCATTAAGAAAACATTAAGTTCATAAAACGTGTTTCTCTTGCTCTGAAAATGCGTTTAAGGCAATAAAAAGTTCATATGATCCTCACAGCTAAACAAAAGGCTAACTCTTCATGTTTTCACTTGTATAAGTGTCAGATTAGTACTTTGCAGCCTAAACAGACACCAATTTCATCATTAAACTTAAAACCATGAAGAAAACATTAAGTTCCGAAAACGTGTTTCTCTTGCTCTGAAAATGCGGTTAAGGCAATACAAAGTTCATATGATCCTCAGAGCTAAACAAAAGGCTGAATCTTCATGTTTTCACTTGTATAGGTGTCAGATGAGCACTCTTCAGCCTAAATAGACACGAATTTAATCATAAAACTTAAAACCATGAAGAAAACATTAAGTTCAGAAAACGTGTTCCTCTTGCTCTGAAAATGCGTTTAAGGCAATAAAAAGTTCACATGATCCTAACGGCTAAACAAAAGGCTGAATATTCATGTTTTTACTTGTATAAGTGTCAGATGAGCACTCTGCAGCCTACATACACACTAATTTCATCATAAAAATGAAAACTATTAAGAAAACATCAAGTTCATAAAAAGTGTTTCTCTTGCTCTGAAAATGCGTTTAAGGCAATAAAAAGTTTATATGATCCTCACAGCTAAACAAAAGGCTGAATCTTCATGTTTTCACTTGTATAAGTGTCAGATGAGCACTCTGAGGCCTATATAGACACTAATTTCATCAAAAAAGTTAAAACAATGAATAAAACATTAACTTCAGAAAACGTGTTTCTCTTGCTCTGAAAATGCGTTTAAGGCAATAAAAAGTTCATATGATCCTCACAGCTAAACAAAAGGCTGCATCTTCATGTTTTCACTTGTATAGGTGTCAGATGAGCAGTCTTCAGCCTAAATAGACACTAATTTAATCATAAAACTTAAAACCTTGAAGAAAACATTAAGTTCAGAAAACGTGTTCCTCTTGCTCTGAAAATGCGTTTAAGGCAATAAAAAGTTCACATGATCCTCACGGCTAAACAAAAGGCTGAATATTCATGTTTTTACTTGTGTAAGTGTCAGATGAGCACTCTGCAGCCTACATACACACTAATTTCATCATAAAAATTAAAACTATTAAGAAAACATCAAATTCATAAAACGTGTTTCTCTTGCTCTGAAAATGCGTTTAAGGCAATAAAAAGTTTATATGATCCTCACAGCTAAACAAAAGGCTGAATCTACATGTTTTCACTTTTAAAAGTGTCAGATTAGCACTCTGCAGCCTAAACAGACACCAATTTCATCATAAAATTTTAAACCATGAAGAAAACATTAAGTTCATAAAACGTGTTTCTCTTGCTCTGAAAATGCGTTTAAGGCAATAAAAAGTTTATATGATCCTCACAGCTAAACAAAAGGCTGAATCTTCATGTTTTCACTTGTATAAGTGTCATATGAGCCCTCTGCAGCCTATATACACACACTAATTTTAATATAAAAATTATAACTATTAAGAAAACATTAAGTTCATAAAACGTGTTTCTCTTGCTCTGAAAATGCGTTTAAGGCAATAAAAAGTTCATATGATCCTCACAGCTAAACAAAAGGCTGAATCTTCATGTTTTCACTTGTATAAGTGTCAGATTAGCACTCTGCAGCCTAAATAATTAAATCATAAACTTAAAACCATGAAGAAAACATTAAGTTCATAAACCGTGTTTCTCTTGGTCTGAAAATGCGTTTAAGGAAATAAAAAGTTCATATGATCCTCACAGCTAAGCAAAAGGCTGAATCTTCATGTTTTCACTTGTATAAGTGTTAGATTAGCACTCTGCAGCCTAAATAATGAAATCATAAACTTAAAACCATGAAGAAAACATTAAGTTCATAAACCGTGTTTCTCTTGGTCTGAAAATGCTTAAGGCAATAAAAAGTTCATGATCCTCACAGCTAAACAAACGGCTGAATGTTCATGTTTTCACTTGTATAATTGTCAGATTAGCACCCTTCAGCCAAAATAGAGACTAATTTCATCATAAAATTAAAAACCATGAAGAAAACATTCAGTTCAGAAAACGTGTTTCTCTTGCTCTGAAAATGCGTTTAAGGCAATAAAAAGTTCATATGATCCTCAAAGCTAAACAAAAGGCTGAAACTTCATGTTTTCACTTGTATAATTGTCAGATTAGCAACCTTCAGCCAAAATAGAGACTAATTTCATCATAAAATTTAAAACCATGAAGAAAACATTCAGTTCAGAAAACGTGTTTCTCTTGCTCTGAAAATGCGTTTAAGGCAATAAAAAGTTCATATGATCCTCACAGCTAAACAAAAGGCTGAATCTTCATGTTTTCACTTGAAAAGTTGTCAGATGAGCACTCTTCAGCCTAAATAGACAGTAATTTAATCATAAAACTTAAAACCATGAAGAAAACATTAAGTTCAGAAAACGTGTTCCTCTTGCTCTGAAAATGCGTTTAAGGTAATAAAAAGTTCACATGATCCTCACAGCTAAACAAAAGGCTGAATATTCATGCTTCCACTTGTATAAGTGTAAGATTAGAACTCTGCAGCCTAAACAGACACCAATTTCATCATAAAAATTAAAACCACGAAGAAAACATTAAGTTCAGAAAAAGTGTTTCTCTTGCTCTGAAAATGCGTTTAAGGCAATAAAAAGTTCATGATCCTCACAGCTAAACAAACGGCTGAATGTTCATGTTTTCACTTGTATAATTGTCAGATTAGCATCCTTCAGCCAAAATAGAGACTAATTTCATCATAAAATTAAAAACCACGAAGAAAACATTCAGTTCAGAAAACGTGTTTCTCTTGCTCTGAAAATGTGTTTAAGGCAATAAAAAGTTCATATGATCCTCACAGCTAAACAAAAGGCTGAATCTTCATGTTTTCACTTGTATAGGTGTCAGATGAGCACTCTTCAGCCTAAATAGACACTAATTTAATCATAAAACTTAAAACCATGAAGAAAACATTAAATTCAGAAAAAGTGTTTCTCTTGCTTTGAAAATGCGTTTAAGGCAATAAAAAGTTCATATGATCCTCACAGCTAAGCAAAAGGCTGAATCTTCATGTTTTCACTTGAAAAGGTGTCAGATGAGCACTCTTCAGCCTAAATAGACAGTAATTTAATCATAAAACTTAAAACCATGAAGAAAACATTAAGTTCAGAAAACGTGTTCCTCTTGCTCTGAAAATGCGTTTAAGGTAATAAAAAGTTCACATGATCCTCACAGCTAAACAAAAGGCTGAATATTCATGCTTCCACTTGTATAAGTGTAAGATTAGAACTCTGCAGCCTAAACAGACACCAATTTCATCATAAAACTTAAAACCACGAAGAAAACATTAAGTTCAGAAAAAGTGTTTCTCTTGCTCTGAAAATGCGATTAAGACAATAAAAAGTTCATGATCCTCACAGCTAAACAAAAGGCTGAATGTTCATGTTTTCACTTGTATAATTGTCAGATTAGCACCTTTCAGCAAAAATAGAGACTAATTTCATCATAAAATTAAAGACCATGAAGAAAACATTCAGTTCAGAAAAGGTGTTCCTCTTGCTCTGCAAATGCGTTTAAGACAATAAAAAGTTCACATGATCCTCACAGCTAAACAAAAGGCTGAATATTCATGTTTTCACTTGTATAAGTGTCAGATTAGCACTCTGCAGCCTATATACACACTAATTTTATCATAAAACTTAAAACCATGAAGAAAACATTCTGTTCAGAAAACGTGTTCCTCTTGCTCTGCAAATGCGTTTAAGGCAATAAAAAGTTCACATGATCCTCACAGCTAAACAAAGGCTGAATCTTTATGTTTTCAATTGTATAAGTGTCAGATGAGCACTCTGCGGCCTATATAGACACTAATTTCATCCAAAAAAAGTTAAAACAATGAAAAAAACATTAAGTTCAGAAAACGTGTTTCTCTTGCTCTGAAAATGCGTTTAGGGCAATAAAAAGTTCACATGATCCTCACAGCTAAACAAAAGGCTGAATATTCATGCTTCCACTTGTATAAGTGTAAGTAGAACTCTGCAGCCTAAACAGACACCAATTTCATCATAAAACTTAAAACCACGAAGAAAACATTAAGTTCAGAAAAAGTGTTTCTCTTGCTCTGAAAATGCGATTAAGACAATAAAAAGTTCATGATCCTCACAGCTAAACAAAAGGCTGAATGTTCATGTTTTCACTTGTATAATTGTCAGATTAGCACCCTTCAGCAAAAATAGAGACTAATTTCATCATAAAATTAAAGACCATGAAGAAAACATTCAGTTTAGAAAAGGTGTTCCTCTTGCTCTAAATGCGTTTAAGGCAATAAAAGGTTGACATGATCCTCACAGCTAAACAAAAGGCTGAATATTCATGTTTTCACTTGTATAAGTGTCAGATTAGCACTCTGCAGCCTATATACACACTAATTTTATCATAAAACTTAAAACCATGAAGAAAACATTCAGTTCAGAAAACGTGTTCCTCTTGCTTTGCAAATGCGTTTAAGGCAATAAAAAGTTCACATGATCCTCACAGCTAAACAAAGGCTGAATATTCATGTTTTCACTTGTATAAGTGTCAGATGAGCACTCTGCAGCCTATATACACACTAATTTCATCATAAAAAGTAAAACTATTAAGAAAACATTAAGTTCATAAAACGTGTTTCTCTTGCTCTGAAAATGCGTTTAAGACAATAAAAAGTTTATATGATCCTCATAGCTAAACAAAAAGCTGAATCTTCATGTTTTCACTTGTATAAGTGTCAGTTGAGCACTCTGCAGCCTAAAGACACCAGTTTCATCATAAAACTTAAAACCATGAAGAAAACATTAAGTTCAGAAAAAGTTTTTTTCTTGCTCTGAAAATCCGTTTAAGGCAATAAAAAGTTCATGATCCTAACAGCTAAACAAACGGCTGAATGTTCATGTTTTCACTTGTATAGGTGTCAGATGAGCACTCTTCAGCCTAAATAGACACTAATTTAATCATAAAACTTAAAACCATGAAGAAAACATTCAGTTCAGAAAACGTGTTCCTCTTGCTCTGCAAATGCGTTTAAGGCAATAAAAAGTTCATATGATCCTCACAGCTAAACAAAAGGCTGAAACTTCACGTTTTCACTTGTATAATTGTCAGATTAGCATCCTTCAGCCAAAATAGAGACTAATTTCATCATAAAATTAAAAACTACGAAGAAAACATTCAGTTCAGAAAACGTGTTTCTCTTGCTCTGAAAATGTGTTTAAGGCAATAAAAAGTTCATATGATCCTCACAGCTAAACAAAAGGCTGAATCTTCATGTTTTCACTTTATAGGTGTCAGATGAGCACTCTTCAGCCTAAATAGACACTAATTTAATCATAAAACTTAAAACCATGAAGAAAACAATAAATTCAGAAAAAGTGTTCCTCTTGCTTTGAAAATGCGTTTAAGGCAATAAAAAGTTCATATGATCCTCACAGCTAAACAAAAGGCTGAAACTTCACGTTTTCACTTGTATAATTGTCAGATTAGCACCCTTCAGCCAAAATAGAGACTAATTTCATCATAAAATTTAAAACCATGAAGAAAACATTCAGTTCAGAAAACGTGTTTCTCTTGCTCTGAAAATGCGTTTAAGGCAATAAAAAGTTCATATGATCCTCACATCTAAACAAAAGGCTGAATCTTCATGTTTTCACTTGAAAAGGTGTCAGATGAGCACTCTTCAGCCTATAGACAGTAATTTAATCATAAAACTTAAAACCATGACGAAAACATTAAGTTCAGAAAACGTGTTCCTCTTGCTCTGAAAATGCGTTTAAGGTAATAAAAAGTTCACATGATCCTCACAGCTAAACAAAAGGCTGAATATTCATGCTTCCACCTGTATAAGTGTAAGATTAGAACTCTGCAGCCTAAACAGACACCCATTTCATCATAAAATTTAAAACCACGAAGAAAACATTAAATTCAGAAAAAGTGTTTCTCTTGCTCTGAAAATGCGATTAAGACAATAAAAAGTTCATGATCCTCACAGCTAAACAAAAGGTGGAATCTTCATGTTTTCACTTGTATAATTGTCAGATTAGCACCCTTCAGCAAAAATAGAGACTAATTTCATCATAAAATTAAAGACCATGAAGAAAACATTCAGTTCAGAAAAGGTGTTCCTCTTGCTCTGTAAATGCGTTTAAGGCAATCAAAAGTTCACATGATCCTCACAGCTAAACAAAAGGCTGAATGAAGAAAACATTAAGTTCAGAAAACGTGTTCCTCTTGCTCTGAAAATGCGTTTAAGGCAATAAAAAGTTTATATGATCCTCACAGCTAAACAAAGGCTGAATCTTTATGTTTTCAATTGTATAAGTGTCAGATGAGCACTCTGCGGCCTATATAGAGACTAATTTCATCATAAAATTTAAAACCATGAAGAAAACATTCAGTTCAGAAAAGGTGTTCCTCTTGCTCTGTAAATGCGTTTAAGGCAATAAAAAGTTCATATGATCCTCACAGCTAAACAAAAGGCTGAATCTTCATGTTTTCACTTGAAAAGGTGTCAGATGAGCACTCTTCAGCCTAAATAGACAGTAATTTAATCATAAAACTTAAAACCATGAAGAAAACATTAAGTTCAGAAAACGTGTTCCTCTTGCTCTGAAAATGCGATTAAGGTAATAAAAAGTTCACATGATCCTCACAGCTAAACAAAAGGCTGAATATTCATGCTTCCACTTGTATAAGTGTAAGATTAGAACTCTGCAGCCTAAGACACCAATTTCATCATAAAACTTAAAACCACGAAGAAACCATTAAGTTCAGAAAAAGTGTTTCTCTTGCTCTGAAAATGCGATTAAGACAATAAAAAGTTCATGATCCTCACAGCTAAACAAAAGGCTGAATGTTCATGTTTTCATTTGTATAATTTTCAGATTAGCACCCTTCAGCAAAAATAGAGAGTAATTTCATCATAAAATTAAAGACCATGAAGAAAACATTCAGTTCAGAAAAGGTGTTCCTCTTGCTCTACAAATGCGTTTAAGGCAATAAAAAGTTCACATGATCCTCACAGCTAAACAAAAGGCTGAATATTCATGTTTTCACTTGTATAAGTGTCAGATTAGCACTCTGCAGCCTATATACACACTAATTTTATCATAAAACTTAAAACCATGAAGAAAACATTAAGTTCAGAAAACGTGTTCCTCTTGCTCTGAAAATGCGTTTAAGGCAATAAAAAGTTTATATAATCCTCACAGCGAAACCAAGGCTGAATCTTTATGTTTTCAATTGTATAAGTGTCAGATGAGCACTCTGCGGCCTATATAGACACTAATTTCATCCAAAAAAAGTGAAAACCATGAAGAAAACATTAAGTTCAGAAAACATGTTCCTCTTGCTCTGAAAATGCGTTTAGGGCAATAAAAAGTTCACATGATCCTCACAGCTAAACAAAAGGCTGAATACTCATGTTTTCACTTGTATATGTGTCAGATGAGCACTCGAGCGTATATACACGCTAATTTCATCATAAAAAGTAAAACTATTAAGAAAACATTAAGTTCATAAAACGTGTTTCTCTTGCTCTGAAAATGCGTTTAAGGCAATAAAAAGTTTATATGATCCTCACAGCTAAACAAAAAGCTGAATCTTCATGTTTTCACTTGTATAAGTGTCAGTTGAGCACTCTGCAGCCTATATACACACTAATTTTATCATAAAACTTAAAACCATGGAGAAAACATTAAGTTCAGAAAACGTGTTCCTCTTGCTCTGAAAATGCGTTTAAGGCAATAAAAAGTTTATATGATCCTCACAGCTAAACAAAGGCTGAATCTTTATGTTTTCAATTGTATAAGTGTCAGATGAGCACTCTGCGGCCTATATAGACACTAATTTCATCCAAAAAAAGTTAAAACAATGAATAAAACATTAAGTTCAGAAAACGTGTTTCTCTTGCTCTGAAAATGCGTTTCAGGCAATAAAAAGTTCATATGATCCTCACAGCTAAACAAAAGGCTGAAACTTCATGTTTTCACTTGTATAATTATCAGATTAGCACCCTTCAGCCAAAATAGAGACTAATTTCATCATAAAATTTAAAACCATGAAGAAAACATTAAGTTCAAAAAAAGTGTTTCTCTTGCCCTGAAAATGCGTTTAAGGCAATAAAAAGTTTATATGATCCTCACAGCTAAACAAAAGGCTGAATCTTCATGTTTTTACTTGTATAGGTGTCAGATGAGCACTCTTCAGCCTACATAGACAGTAATTTAATCATAAAACTTAAAACCATGAAGAAAACATTAAGTTCAGAAAACGTGTTCCTCTTGCTCTGAAAATGCGTTTAAGGCAATAAAAAGTTCACATGATCCTCACAGCTAAACAAAAGGCTGAATATTCATGTTTCCACTTGTATAAGTGTCAGACTAGCACTCTGCAGCCTAAACAGACACCAATTTCATCATAAAACTTAAAACCACGAAGAAAACATTAAGTTCAGAAAAAGTGTTTCTCTTGCCCTGAAAATAAATGCGTTTAAGGCAACAAAAAGTTAATGATCCTCACAGCTAAACAAAAGGCTGAATGTTCATGTTTTCACTTGTATAATTGTAAGATTAGCACCCTTCAGCAAAAATAGAGACTAATTTCATCATAAAATTAAAAACCATGAAGAAAACATTCAGTTCAGAAAACGTGTTCCTCTTGCTCTGAAAATGCGTTTAAGGCAATAAAAAGTTCACATGACCCTCACAGCTAAACAAAAGGCTGAATATTCATGTTTTCACTTGTATAAGTGTCAGATTAGCACTCTGCAGCCTATATAGACACTAACTTAATCATAAAACTTAAAACCATGAAGAAAACATTAAGTTCAGAAAACGTGTTCCTCTTGCTCTGAAAATGCGTTTAAGGCAATAAAAAGTTCACATGATCCTCACAGCTAAACAAAAGGCTGAATATTCATGTTTCCACTTGTATAAGTGTCAGACTAGCACTCTGCAGCCTAAACAGACACCAATTTCATCATAAAACTTAAAACCACGAAGAAAACATTAAGTTCAGAAAAAGTGTTTCTCTTGCCCTGAAAATAAATGCGTTTAAGGCAACAAAAAGTTAATGATCCTCACAGCTAAACAAAAGGCTGAATGTTCATGTTTTCACTTGTATAATTGTAAGATTAGCACCCTTCAGCAAAAATAGAGACTAATTTCATCATAAAATTAAAAACCATGAAGAAAACATTCAGTTCAGAAAACGTGTTCCTCTTGCTCTGAAAATGCGTTTAAGGCAATAAAAAGTTCACATGACCCTCACAGCTAAACAAAAGGCTGAATATTCATGTTTTCACTTGTATAAGTGTCAGATTAGCACTCTGCAGCCTATATAGACACTAACTTAATCATAAAACTTAAAACCATGAAGAAAACATTAAGTTCAGAAAACGTGTTCTTCTTGCTCTGAAAATGCGTTTAAGGCAATAAAAAGTTAATGATCCTCACAGCTAAACAAAAGGCTGAATGTTCATGTTTTCACTTGTATAATTGTAAGATTAGAACCCTTCAGCCAAATAGAGACTAATTTCATCATAAATTTTAAAACCATTCAGTTCAGAAAACGTGTTTCTCTTGCTCTGAAAATGTGTTTAAGGCAATAAAAAGTTCATATGATCCTCACAGCTAAACAAAAGGCTGAATCTTCATGTTTTCACTTGTATAGGTGTCAGATGAGAACTCTTCAGCCTAAATAGACACTAACTTAATCATAAAACTTAAAACCATGAAGAAAACATTAAGTTCAGAAAACGTGTTCCTCTTGCTCTGAAAATGCGTTTAAGGCAATAAAAAGTTGACATGATCCTCACAGCTAAACAAAATGCTGAATATTCATGTTTTCACTTGTATAAGTTTCAGATTAGCACTCTGCAGCCTATATAGACACCAATTTCAACATAAAACATAAAAAACCATGAAGAAAACATTAAGTTCAGAAAACGTGTTTCTCTTCCTCTGAAATTGCGTTTAAGGCAATAAAAAGTTCATATGATCCTCACAGCTAAACAAAAGGCGGAATCTTCATGTTTTCACTTGTATATGTAGGGGGATGGTGACTTGTTGGGCGATGCTATATATGAAACCTTGTGTTGTGGCTTTGATGAATGTTTTGCGGCTTTGATGAATTTGGATTTGTGGATTTCAATTGTAGTTCCCAGTACAACACACATGAGCGTGCAGACGTGCATAAGCATGTACAAATGTGGAGGATATATACAATGTATAGATGTTGAATGTATAGATCTACACATGAATGTATTCTGATATTGAAATTGTTGAATTGATGTTTTGATGAGTAAATGAGTTAGTCATAAATGCCGCTTTGTGAGCCTGATTTACACGGTTGTCTCGTGTCGTCTTTTCCTCGTTGTTCACAGTGCTACCTGCCTGTGACGCCTTTGGACCGACCCAGGTATCCCCTAGGCCTGAGGGGTTACAATTGGGGGTCACAGGCAGGTAGCACTGTGAACGACGAGGAAAAGACGACACGAGACATCCGTGTTAGAGGTATCTGTGTCACGTCACTTGAGGCTCGAGGGCTGGGCTCGAGTGACGAAAGGAAAGCGGGGGGTGTGGATCCGAAATACACGGCGAGACAGATACTCGTATACAAAAGTCTTTACTGAGGCACGCATAAAAAAGGACAGCAGGATGAGGTGAGTGAGGGAGATCGGTGACAGCTGATCTGACGGCACGGAAGTCCAGGATGGCTTTCAGAATACTCCGACGGCGCCAGAATGGCGCGATCGGTAGATATAGTCAGAAGGCACAATCAAGGGAATGACAGTCAGCTGTGGGGACCCAGGTGCGTGATGATGGGAGGGGCCGTCTCCCGGGAGCAGCGGAGGAGGTGACAGGAGGGGCGGGGCGCGCCCAGGACGGCGACGAGATGTGACAGTGCCCCCCCCTCAACGGACGCCTCTTGGCGGCCCACCAGGTTTGGAGGGGTGAGCCGCATGGAACGCCCGGATGAGAGATGGGTCGAGGATCCAGGCACGTGGGACCCACTGTCGTTCCTCCGGTCCATAGCCCTCCCAGTCGACCAGGTACTGCACTCCTCTGCCCATGCGCCTGGAGTCCATTATCTCCCGCACGGTGTAGACCGGTCCGTCGGCCAACATCCGGGGGGGAGGTGGGGGGGTGGGCGTGGGGGCTAAGGAGCAGGTTTCCACTGGCTTGAGGAGGGAAACATGGAAAACGGGGTGGATCCTCATGGTGGGTGGCAGCCGGAGCCTCACCGAGACCGGGCTGAGGATGGCCTCGATGGGGAAGGGACCCGTGAAGCGTGGGCCCAGCTTGGCTGAAGACCCTGCCAGCCGAAGGTCCCTCGTCGACAGCCACACCTCCTGCCCGACCTGGTAGTTGGGTGCCTGTCTCCGGTGACGGTCCGCCACCCGCTGGTTCCGGGATGCGGTGCGTGTCAGGGCGTCCCTGGTTTCCTTCCAGACTCGGTGGGCCCGTCTGAGGTGATGTTCAATAGACGGGACCTCCACCTGGCCCTCCTGAGTGGGAAACAAGGGCGGCTGATAGCCACAGGCGGACATAAATGGGGACCGACCTGTGGCTGCGGAGACCAGGGAGTTGTGGGCGTACTCCACCCAGGGTAGGTGCAGGGCCCACGACGCCGGGTTGTGGAGGCACACGCACCGGAGGGCCGCCTCCAGGTCCTGGTTCTTCCTCTCCGTCTCTCCGTTGGTCTGGGGATGGTATCCAGACGACAGGCTCGCCGACGCCCCTAGGGACCGACAGAAACGTTTCCATACCTTGGACACGAACTGCGGTCCCCGGTCCGACACGATGTCCGTCGGAATCCCGTGGAGACGGACGACGTGGTTAACCAGGAGTTGAGCCGTCTCGATGGCGGACGGCAACCTGGTTAACGGGACGAAGTGGGCCGACTTGGAGAATCGGTCCACAACGGTAAGGACGACCGTCTTGCCACGGGAGGGGGGGAGGCCTGTCACGAAGTCAACGGAGATGTGGGACCAGGGTCTGGACGGTACCGGTAGCGGCCGGAGGAGTCCTGCCGGGGGCTGATGGGAGGCTTTCCCACAGGCACAGGTCGGGCAGGCCTTCACGAAGAGGGTGATGTCCCTCCGGAACCCCGGCCACCAGAACCGTTGGGCGATGAGTTGGATCGTCCTGTTGACCCCCGGGTGACTAGCTATCTTGGAGGTGTGCCCCCAGACGAGCACCTCCGTGCAAAGAGGGGGGGGGGACGAACAGGCGATCCTTAGGACAGCCCCTGGGGATGGGGGTCGTCCCCTGGGCTTGCTGTACTTTTCTCTCAACCTCCCACCTCAGGGCACCCAGGATGCGTTGGGCCGGCAGGATGTTGGTGGTGGTCTCCTCCCTTTCTGCCGGCTCATGGATGCGGGATAGGGCATCGGGCTTGGTGTTCTGTGACCCTGGGCAGTAGGTGAGAGAAAAGTTAAACCGGGTGAGGAAGAGTGACCATCGGGCCTGTCTTGAGTTTAGTCTCTTGGCCGACCGGATGGCCGCCAGGTTTTTATGGTCCGTGAAGACGGTGAAGGGGTGTTTCGCTCCCTCAAGCCAGTGTCTCCATTCCTGAAGGGCCAGGACGACCGCCAGCAGTTCCCGGTTGCCGACGTCATAGTTGGCCTCGGCGGGGCTGAGCCGGCGGGAGAAGAAGGCGCATGGGCGTAGCTTCTGGTCCATGGGAGAGCGCTGGGATAGGACGGCCCCTACTCCGGATTCGGATGCGTCAACCTCGACCGTGAACGGGAGATCCGGGTCGGGATGACGCAGAACTGGGGGGTTAGTGAAGGCAAGACGGAGGCGGTTGAATGCCCCCTCTGCGTCGGGCGTCCACCTGAAGGGGATCTTAGAGGACGTGAGGTTAGTGAGGGGGAGTGCCTTCTGACTATACCCGCGGATGAAGCGGCGGTAGAAGTTGGCAAACCCCAAAAACCGCTGAAGCTGTTTGCGCGTCTTCGGGATCGGCCATTCCACCACCGCTTTAGTCTTAGTAGGGTCGGCCCTGAGCTGCCCCCGCTCCACGACAAACCCTAGGAAGGACAGAGAGCGGACATGGAACTCGCACTTCTCTGCCTTCACGTAGAGCCGGTTTTGCAGGAGCCGCGCCAGGACCCGTCGGACGTGTTGCCGGTGCTCCTCTGCAGAACGAGAGAAAATAAGAATGTCATCCAGATAAACGAAAACAAAAACATTGAGGAAGTCCCTGAGCACATCGTTGATCAGATTTTGGAATACGGCGGGAGCGTTCGTGAGTCCGAACGGCATCACCAGATATTCAAAATGTCCTAATGGTGTTTTAAATGCAGTTTTCCATTCGTCCCCCTCCCGGATGCGGACCAAGTGGTACGCACTGCGGAGGTCTAATTTAGAAAAAATGGTTGCGGACTGAAGGGGCGTGAAGGCTGAGTCCATGAGGGGGAGGGGGTATTTGTTACGGATGGTGATGTCGTTCAGACTCCGATAATCGACACATGGACGCAGGGTTCCGTCCTTCTTGTCAATAAAGAAGAACCCTGCGCCCAGCGGAGACCGAGACGGCCTAATGAGTCCCGCCGCGAGGGAGGAGTCTATGTAAGTGCTCAGGGCTTCCCGTTCCGGTTGTGAGATGTGGAAAAGTCTGGAGTCCGGTAATGGAGCCCCTGGCTGCAAGTCAATAGCACAGTCATACGGTCGGTGGGGCGGCAGGGATTGGGCGTTGTCCTTGCTGAACACCTCCCGCAGGTCGTGGTAGCAGTGTGGCACGCCCTTGAGGCAGATGGCCTCCGGCGGTCCACCGCGGGAGGCGTCTCGCCCTGCCGTAGCCGACCGTAGGCAGTTGGCGTAGCAGTAGGGGCTCCAGCCCTGAATGGTGGGGCCCTCCCAGGAGATTGACGGGTCGTGGGTATTGAGCCAGGGGAGACCCAATACCAACGGCGCATTCCGGGAGGGCATAACTAAAAATTGGCGGTGCTCGACGTGGTTCCCCGCCACCCGGAGTTTGAGCGGGGCCGTGAGGTGGGTGACTCGGGCCAACAGTCTGCCGTCCAGGTCGACCATCTCCTTATGGGGGTGGAGATTGATCAGCTGGCAGCCCAACGAGTCCGCCAGCTGGGGGTCAATGATGCACCCGTCGGCCCCAGAGTCCACTAGGGCCCGCACGGTTTGGGAGCTGGACGGGCCGATTAATTCGCTGTCCAGCTCCAACCGCGTAACGGGGGTAGTGGATTTGACCTCCAGAGGTCGCTGTGGTCGCCGTCTTGCCGGGGACTTGCGTGGACCTGAGGTCTTCGCCTGGGGGCCTTGGGTGCGACGAGCCCCGGGGGTGGTGTGGTCGTTCCCCCCCCCAACGATCATGGGTTCGGGGGATTCCTCCAGGCGCCGCACACGCTCGCTGCCGGGTGTGGGAGATCTGGACCGGCTGCGTGGCTGTCTGGGCCGTCGGCCGCGCTGCTCCCTCTGTCGCTCCCGAAGGCGGTGATCCAGGCCGATGACGATGGCGACCAGGTCGTCGAAGGTGGTGCCCGCGTCGCGGGTAGCCAACTCGTCCTTGAGGTCGGTGTTCAATCCGCGACGAAACACCCCCCTCAACGCTCGGTCGCCGTAGCCGCTGCCAGCGGCCCGGATGCGGAAGTCGACGGAGTATTCCGCGGCTGAACGGGCCCCTTGGACGCAGTCCAGTAATCTCCCCTCCGCTTCGGACTCCGTCACCGGGTGATGGAAAACCCGGCGTAACTCGGCGACGAAGTCCGGATACGAGGTGCGCAGCTCCGGTCGGGATTCTCGGATGGCCAGCACCCACGTCTCGGCTTCTCCCGTGAGCAGGCTGGTGATGAAGGCTACCTTCGCCTCATCGCTAACGCAGGCGTATGGATGTTGCTCAAACACGAGCGTGCACTGCATTAAAAACTGAGCGCAACGCCCGGTCTCGCCTGCGTAGCGGGAGGGAAGGGGAAATTGATCTGCAGCGAATGGCACAGCGGTTCCCTTTGGTGGATTAATGTTGGGTTGCAGATACGGAGTGGAAACCATGGACATGCTGACATACAAGTTCCCATACTAATCAGTACGAGTTGTGTTAACTGTCCTCTCGTAGGAAGCAATGTGATTGCAGAAATGATCAAAGAGAACAATGAACAGGTGGACATTGTAGCCATACTGAAAGAAGCCATGAGTATCAGCGAAGGCACAGTAGAGACCCTGATTTCTGTTCTTCAGAAATTGGGCCCCGATGAGACATTCCTCCAGTACACTGTGTGTGTTGGGAAGAAGGGACTCATTATTCCAACGGGCAAGATATGGGAGGTAAAGTGCAGAGTCAGAGCATGGCCCAAGGGGGGAACAATGCTATTTGAGCCCAGTTTCGGGAACAACTGCCCTGAGGGGCTGGAGCCGTTCTCTTCGTTAGTACATGTGCCCAGTGGGCCGACAAAAATTGTAAAAATTCCCATTCAGAATGTTAGTAAACATGACGATCATGTTTCACAGAGAACTATTCTGGGCTCAATTGAGGAAGTTACTGGGGTCATGCCCAATGTATGTGAATGTAGCCACAAGGGGGCACAAGTCAGTGTCTTATTGTGCCGGTCACAAGTAATTGGTGACTTGTTGGACTTTGATGAAGTCATACAGAACGTCCCGAGAAGTGAGAGGGTTGTAATTGGTGGAGACTTCAATGGACATGTTGGCGCAGGAAACAAAGATGATGAGGAGGTGATGGGTAGGTTTGGACTCCATATGAGGAACGCTGAAGGACAGATGGTGGTTGACTTTGCTAAGACAATGCAAATGGCGATTGTGAATACTTTTTTTCAGAAGAGACAGGAAAATAGGGTGACCTATAAGAGTGGAGGCAGAAGTACACATGTAGACAACATTTTGTGTCAACTGTGCCATCTAAAGGAAATCAGTGACTGCAAAGTAGTGGTTGGTGAGAGTGTAGCCAGACAGCATAGGTTGGTGGTGTGTAGGATGACGCTGGCAGTGAGGAAGATGAAGAAACCAAAGGCTGAAGTGAGGACAAAATGGTGAAAGTTGAAAAAGGAAGAGTGTTGCATGACATTTAGGAAGGAGGTAAGACAAGCACTGGGTGGGAAAGAGGTCCTTCCAGATGACTGGCAAACTACAGCAATTATAATCAGAGACACAGGTCGGAAAGTACTTGGTGTATCGAGTGGAAGAAAGGTAGATAAGGAGACTTGGTGGTGGAATGGGGAGGTGCAGGAGTGTATACAGTGAAAGAGGTTAGCAAAGAAGAAGTGGGACACTGAGAGGACGGACGAGAGTAGACAGCAGTACAAGGAGATGCAGCGCACGGTTAAAGTAAAGGTGGCAAAGGCCAAACAAGAGGACTATGATGACTTATATGCTCGGCTGGACAGCAAGGAAGGTGAGACTGATGTTTACAGGCTGGCGAGACAGAGAGACAAAGATGGTTAGGACCTGCAACAGGTTCGTGTGATTCAGGTTAGAGATGTCAATGTATTAACAGGTTCCAGTAGTGTGATGGCAAGATGGTAAGAGTACTTTGAAGAATTGATGAATGAGGAAAATGAGAAGGAACAAAGAGTAGAAGACGTGAATGTTGTGGACCAAGACGTACTAAGCATTAGCAAGGATGAAGTGAGGAGGGCGCTGAAGAGGATCAAGGGGGGAAAGGCACTCGGGCCTGATGATTTACCAATCGAGGTATGGAAATGTCTTGGAGAGAAGGCGGTGGAGTTCCTGACTGGGTTATTCAACAAGACCTTAGATGGTGAACAGATGCCTGAAGAATGGAGACGAAGTGTACTTGTGCCCATTTTTAAGAACAAAGGAGATGTGCAGAGTTGTACTAATTACAGAGGAATAAAGTTGATGTGCCATACAATGAAACTCTGGGAAAGAGTAGTTGAAGCTAGACTAAAAGAACATTTGTGAGCAGCAGTATGGCTTCATGCCAAAAAAGAGTACGACAGATGCAATGTGTGCTTTAAGAATGCTGATAGAGAAGTACAGAGAAGGTCAGAAGGAATTGCATTGTGTCTTTGTAGATCTGGAGAAAGCGTAGGACAGGGTGCCCAGAGAAGAGCTGTGGCATTGCATGAGGAAGTCTGGAGTGACGGAAAAGTATGTCAGAGCGGTGCAAGACATGTATCATGACTGTAAGACAGTTGTGAGGTGTTCTGTCGGTATGACTGAGGAATTCAAGGTGGAGGTGGGACTCCACCAGGGGTCAGCTCTGACCCCCTTTTTGTTTGCTATGGTGATGGACAGGCTGACAGACGATATTAGAAAAGAATCTCCTTGGACCATGATTTTTGCAGATGACATTGTGATCTGTAGCGAGAAAAGGGAACAGGTGGCGGAGAAACTACAGCTGTGGAGATATGCCCTGGAAAGGAGAGGAATGAAGATCAGTCGCAGCAAGACGGAATATATGTGTGTGAATGAGAGGGGTCCAAGTGCAAGAGTGATACTACAGGGAGAAGAGATAAAGAAGGTGGAGGATTTTAAGTATTTGGGGTCAACTGTCCATAGCAATGGAGAGTGTGGAAAAGAGGTGAAGAAGTGTGTCCAGGCAGCCTGGAGCAGATGGAGAAAAATGTCAGGTGTGATGTGTGATGTGTTTCAGCGAGGATGAAAGGAAAAGTGTATAAAACCGTGGTGAGACCAGCCATGATGTTTGGACTGGCCACAATGCCACTGAAGAAAAGACAGGAAGCAGAGCTGGAGGTAGCAGAGGTGAAGATGTTGAGGTTTTCTTTGGGAGTGACCAGGTTGGATAGGATCAGGAATGAGTACATTAGAGGGACAACTCATATTAGAGGCGTTGGAGAGAAAGTCAGAAAGGCAAGACTGAGATGGTTTGGACATGTCCAGAGGAGAGAGAGTGACTATATCAGGAGAAGGATGCTGAGTCTTGAACTGCCAGGCAGGAGACCGAGAGGAAGACCGAAGAGGAGGTTTATGGATGTGGTCAAAGAGGACATGAAGGTAGCTGGTGTGAGAGAAGAGATGCACAAAACCGGGATAGATGGAGCACATTGATTCGCTGTGGCGACCCCTGAGGGGAAAAGCCGAAAGGAAAAGAAGACTGGGGTCATGCCTTTTAAGGAGTGATCCGACAGTCCAAAGCCGCTAAACAGTCCCACTGTTCAAATCTGCTCGGCTCTAACCAGAGACAAGTGGCATCCTCCGGTTGACTTGTCACATCTCAAAGAGGAGGAACAGGGGATTGCCAGAGACATGTTGCATGAAGAGTCAGGTGTCTTTGCAAGAGGTGATGCTGATATAGGTTGCATTCCAAACCTACAACTCAAGATCCAACTCACTGACAACACGCCAGTGCAATAGTGTTACAATGCAATTCCAAAACCCCTTTACCAAGAGGTCAAAGACTATGTGCAAAACCTACTTTAACATGGTTGGATAAGAAAATCTACTTCAGCATACTCATCTCCTGTCGTCTGTGTTAGAAAAAAAAGGTTGCGCCTGTGCGTTGACTTTAGGGAGCTAAATCGCAAAACTGTCCCCGATCGTCATCCACTCCCACGCATTCAAGATCTGCTAGATAACCTGGGGGGCTACTCTTGGTTGTCAATACTCGACCAAGGCAGCGCTTACCACCAGTGCTTTGTTGATGACAGTTCCAGGCATCGAACGGCTTTCAGCACCCCTTGGGGGCTGTACGAGTGGCTCCGCCACCCATTTGGACTAACTAATGCGCCAGCTGCCTTTCAAAGATGTATGGAGGACGTTCTTGATGGCCTGAGGGACGAATGCGGCTCTTCTTATCTGGATGACGTGCTCTGCTTTTCCAAATCATTTCATGAACACGTGGAGGAGCCTGAGGAAAGTGCTTCACCGCCTGCGGGAGCATGGCATAAAGCTACGTCTGAATAAATGTGAACTGTTCAAACGACAAATGAGGTACTTGGGTCGTCTCGTGTCAAGTGATGGTGTCCGCATAGACCCTAAAGATCTGGAAGCCGTTTTGCAGTTAAAAGAGAGAGAACCACGCAATGTGGGGGAAGTCAGAGCTCTATTGGAGTTCTTAGATCCTTCTTACAGGACTTTGCCAGGATTGCACGGCCACTGTTTAAACTGGTAGAGGGGGCCACTCAGCCTGACCAGAGGCCAGTTCACAACACCGCTGCACGCCAAAGGAAAGTCAATAAGTTAGGCCAGCTTCCCTCTGGTAACCCTGTCCAGCGGGGCCCCGAACAAAGTGCTGTGGTCTCCTGCCTGGTAGATATATTGACCGGTCCACCGATTTTAGCCTACCCAGACTTTAATCTGCCCTTTGTGTAAATCCGGACGCATCCAATGAAGGTCTGGGGGCTGAGCATTATCAGCAGCAGGGAGATAAACTTCACGTTGTGGCTTATGGATCCAGAACACTCTCACCTTCAGAGAAAAATTATCATCTCTGTTCGCTTAAAACTTCTTGTTCGTCTCTCCTGGTTCGGGTATTGTCGGGAGTTCACTTGATAAAAATATCAGCAAGTACGATAGATGGTGAACAAAAAACTACTTTATTCTAATGAGACAGAAAAGGCACTTCTCGTCTCGGTGGGACGAAGACATGAGCACACGAGCAAAGAGAGAACAAAGAGACAAAGAGACCGAGCTCCCGCTCTGACAAGTTTTTAAACATACACAGTGGCGATCTGTTGTCCAATCAGCTGCGGACAAGTCGACCTTTCCCGTCCAATCGGTTACGAACAACTCAGCGTTGGGCGGGTCTCAGATTGGAGTTGGAGCTGTTGCTTTTTCCCAACGACTATTGAACTAATAAGACTGATAGTTTTATTTAACTAAATTAGACTGAAATTAAACGTGCACAATTCATATAATATACTAAGCTAAACATGAAAAAACATATGTTTACTTAATCTAAACATGAAATAACGTAATATGTTTACTAATGTGCATAAACACTCTATCAATCTCCATTCTGGAAAGCTTGAGTTTCTGGCGTTGTAGTGGGCAATCTGCGACAAATTTCGAGATTATCTCTACTATCCAC
The DNA here is from genome assembly GCF_051943395.1 of Hippocampus bargibanti. NCBI lineage: Eukaryota > Metazoa > Chordata > Actinopteri > Syngnathiformes > Syngnathidae > Hippocampus > Hippocampus bargibanti. The sequence goes on along the minus strand of NC_142749.1, from coordinate 3,198,446 downwards.
CCACATTCACTGTTTACACGGACAATAACCCCCTCGCGTACGTCTTAAGCACGACCAAACTCAACGCTGCCGGACATCGCCGGGTGGGTGAATTGGCGGATTTCCACTTCACAATAAAGTACAGGCCAGGCAAGGCGAATGCTGATGCCGACACACTGTCGCGTTATCCAGTTAAACTGGAGGGACACACAGAGGAGTTCACTGAAACTTTGCCCCCAGACGGGGTTTCCACCATATTGGCAAGGGGGACAAGGCTGTGGCTGAGGAGGATGTGCCATGGATGGCTGTGTTGCAACTCACCTCTGATGGTGAGGATTTTCTTCCGGTGACAGTCCACGTATCACTCCAGATGAGAGCAGAGCAATTTAGGAAGAGGATGCATCAATCTCTGAGGTAATGACACTGAAGAGGCGGGGATGGAACCCCAATGACAAAGATAAAAGACAAATGGGACCAGAGGTAAGGAGACAAGTACACGAATGGAATAGACTGAAACTGGACACGGGAATTTTATACAGACAGGCCGGGAAATGGAAACAGCTCGTTCTCCCTAGTAAGCTGAAGTTGACTGTGCTCAAACACCTCCATGATGACATGGGTCATGTTGGAGCTGACAAGGTGATCAACCTTGCAAGAAAGAGGTTCTATTGGCCATTCATGCAGCAGGAAAAAGAAAACTACGTAAGTCGCCAGTGTTCTTGCATTAAACAGAAACGACCCACCCTTTCCAGAAAAAGCACCCATGGGCAACATTACTACTAGTGACCCATTTGAGCTTATTTCTATTGATTATCTCCATCTTGAGCCAAGTAAAGGAGGCTATGAGTATATTCTAGTCCTGGTAGACCACTTTACTCGTTTCCCACAAGCCTACCCGACTAAGAATAAGTCAGGCAAGGTTGCTGCTGAGAAAATCTTTAGTGATTTTATTCCACGGTTCTCTTATCCAGAGAGACTACATCATGATCAAGGTCGGGAGTTTGAAAACAGTCTATTCCAGCGGCTTCAACAGTTGTCTGGCATTGCGCATTCCCGAACCACCCCATACCATCCGCAGAGCAACACTGTGGAACGAAGAAAGGAAAGCTGAGTGGAAAGACTATTTGCCTCATCTGGTTCATGCGTACAACTGTACAAGACATGACAAGACAAGACACTGGCTATTCACCGTTCTTCCTCCTCTATGGAAGGTCTCCCCGGTTGCCCATCGACTTAGCTTTTGGTCGGACAGCTGACGAAGAAGTAAAAAGCCGACAGGAATATGCACGTAAGTGGGCCTGTCGAATGCAAGATCCTTACAGAATGCCTCCGAGAACAGTCAAAAGAGCCTTGAAAAAAGGAAGAAATACTATGACCGTGGTGTTAAAGGCATTGTACTCCAGCCAGGGGATCGTGTACTTGTCAGGAACCTATCTGAGAGAGGTGGACTTGCCAAGCTCCGGGCTTACTGGGAGGAAAAAGTCCACAGGGTCACTGAAAGAGTGGGAGATGGAGCAGTGTACAAGGTTCGGGCAGAAAACGGAGACAAAACTATGCGTGTGTTGCACCATAATCTCCGACTGTCTGTCAATGATTTGCCACCTGAACAGCCCCGTAGGGTGAAAAATAAACAGGAAAAAACAGGTACACTGCTTATAACAGGGAAGCAGTTGGGCAGGAGTCTGAATATTCAGATGAAGAGGAGGGATGCTCATACAATCTCCGACGGTTACCTGTGTATACAAGGAAGACAGTCAGTCATCAGGCGTCTCGACCTGGACCGCACAATTTCAGAACTGTGGCATCAGAATTCCACCCCCAGCAACAAACTACGGAACCAGAGGATGGGCAGCAGATAGAGGAAGCTTTTCCATTGATCGTACCAGCATCATTACCAAAACCAACACCAGCTGACAGCCTGCCTGTTGAGGGAAGCCCGGAACAAACTGTAATGGATGATAATGAGGGTGATGCAGGAGCGCCGGCGGAGTTGGTGGAATCGGACACCGAGTCACAAAGTGGAATCGAATCGCTGGCGAGAAAGTCTGCTCGTACTCTAAGACCCAGAGAGATATTCACATATGAAAACTTGGGTCATCCATCATACCAGCCAAGGACACCTGGGGCAAATGTCTTGTATACTTGCATGCCTTACTCATTATCTAGTGCGACCTGAACCCTATTACTACCCTACCCCGACTGTATAGACATATTAGACAGCAGACTTGCATTTGAATGTGACTGACACCACCCTAGGGAGACCAGACAGATGACTGTGCTTCTACTGGTACTTGACTACTTGTTGTTGGTATAGTCAAGATGTCGGGGGACATCTTTTCAAGCAAGGGAGAGTGTAGGGGGTTAGAAACAACCTCCGTTACTGTATGTTTTTCGATTAGTCAGGAGAGGAATGGAACAGAGGAAGACGACGTAGGCTCAGCTCACACATGTACGAATGTGCAGGATATCTACAATGTATAGATGTTGAATGTATAGATCAACACTGAATGTATTCTGATATTGAAATTGCTGATTGATGTTTTAATGAGTAAATGAGTTAGTCATAAATGCCGCTGTGTGAAGCTGATTAACACGGTTGTCTCGTGTCGTCTTTTCCTCGTCGTTCACAGTGCTACCTACCTGTGACGCCTTTGGACCGACCCAGGTATCCCCTAGGCCTGAGGCCGCTTACATATATGTGTCAGATTAGCGCTCTGCAGCTTAAATAGACACTAATTAAATCATAAAAATTAAACCCATTAAGAAAACATTAAGTTCATAAAACGTGGCGTTTCTCTTCCTCTGAAAATGCGTTTAAGGCAATAAAAAGTTCATATGATCCTTATCTAGTGCTAAACATTATCAGTTAAACAAAAGGCTGAATCTTCATGTTTTCACTTGTATAAGTGTCAGATGAGCACTCTGCAGCCTATATAGACACTAATTTCATCACAAAACTAAAACATTAAGATAACATTAAGTTCAGAAAACGTGTTTCTCTTGCTCTCAAAATGCGTTTAAGGCAATAAAAAGTTCATATGATCCTCACTGCTAAACAGAGGCTGAATCTTCATGTTTTCACTTGTATAAGTGTAAGATGACCACTCTGCAGCCTAAAAGACACTAATTTTATCCAAAAAAAGATTAAAACAATGAATAAAACATTAAGTTCAGAAAACGTGTTTCTCTTGCTCTGAAAATGCGTTTAAGGCAATAAAAAGTTCATATGATCCTCACACTTAACAAAAGGCTGAATATTCATGTTTTCACTTGTATAATTGTCAGATTAGCACCCTTCAGCCAAAATAGAGACTAATTTCATCATAAAATATAAAACCATGAAGAAAACATTCAGTTCAGAAAACGTGTTTCTCTTGCTCTGAAAATGCGTTTAAGGCAATAAAAAGTTCATATGATCCTCACAGCTAAACAAAAGGCTGAATCTTCATGTTTTCACTTGTATAAGTGTCAATTTAGCACTCTGCAGCCTAAATAATTAAATCATAAACTTTAAACCATGAAGAAAACATTATATTCATAAACCGTGTTTCTCTTGCTCTGAAAATGCGTTTAAGGCAAGAAAAAGTTCAATGATCCTCAAAGCTAAACAAAAGGCTGAGTCTTCATGTTTTCACTTGTAAAAGTATCAGATTAGCACTCTCACCCTAAACAGACACCAATTTCATGATAAAACTTAAAACCATGAAGAAAACATTAAGTTCAGAAAACGTGTTTCTCTTGCTCTGAAAATGCGTTTAAGGCAATAAAAAGTTCATATGATCCTCACAGCTAAACAAAAGGCTGAATCTTCATGTTTTCACTTGTATAATTGTCAGATTAGCACCCTTCAGGCAAAATAGAGACTAATTTCATCATAAAATTTAAAACCATGAAGAAAACATTCAGTTCAGAAAACGTGTTTCTCTTGCTCTGAAAATGCGTTTAAGGCAATAAAAAGATCATGATCCTCACAGCTAAACAAAAGGCTGAATGTTCATGTTTTCACTTGTATAATTGTCAGATTAGCACCCTTCAGCCAAAATAGAGACTAATTTAATTATAAAACTTAAAACCATGAAGAAAACATTAAGTTCAGAAAACGTGTTCCTCTTGCTCTGAAAATGCGTTTAAGGCAATAAAAAGTTCATATGATCCTCACAGCTAAACAAAAGGCTGAATATCAGATTTGCAGCCTAACATACATTTTCACATTGTAAAACGTGTTTCTCTTGCTCTGAAAATGCGTTTAAGGCAATAAAAAGTTCATATGATCCTCACAGCTAAACAAAAGGCTACTTGTATATGTCAATTAGTGTCAAATTAGAAGAAAACATTAAGTTCAGAAAACGTCAAAATGCAAAAAGTAAAAATTGTTTTCAATAAGTGTCAAAACAATGCAGAAAATATTTTGTTCAGAAAACGTGTTTCTCTTGCTCTGAAAATGCGTTTAAGGCAATAAAAAGCGCAATATCATCCTCACAGCTAAACAAAAGGCTGAATCTTCATGTTTTGGCTTGTATAAGTGTCAAATTAGCCCTCTGCAGCCTAAATAGATACATCATAAAAATTAATATAATGCAGACAATATATTGTTCAGAAAACGTGTTTCTCTTGCTCTGAAAATGCGTTTAAGGCAATAAAAAGTTCATATGATCCTCACAGCTAAACAAAAGGCTGAATTTTCATGTTTTGGCTTATATAACTGTCATATTAGCACTCTGCAGCCTAAATACACACAAATTTCATTATAAAACATAAAACCATGAGGAAAACATTTACTTCAGAAAACGTGTTTCTCTTGCTCTGAAAATGCGTTTAAGGCAATAAAAAGTTCATATGATCCCCAGAGCTAAACAAAAGCCTTAATATTCATGTTTTCACTTGTACAAGTGTCAAATTAGCCCTCTGCAGCCTAAATGATACATCATTAATATTAAAACAATGCAGAAAATATTTTGTTCAGAAAACGTTTTTCTCTTGCTCTGAAAATGCGTTTAAGGCAATAAAAAGTTCACATGATCATCACAACTAAACAGAAGGCTATATATTCATGTTTTCACTTGTACAAGTGTCAAATTAGCCCTCTGCAGCCTAAATGATACATCATTAATATTAAAACAATGCAGAAAATATTTTGTTCAGAAAACGTTTTTCTCTTGCTCTGAAAATGCGTTTAAGGCAATAAAAAGCGCAATCTGATCCTCACAGCTAATCAAAAGGCTGAATCTTCATGTTTTTGCTTATATAACTGTCATATTAGCACTCTGCAGCCTAAATACACACAAATTTCATTATAAAACATAAAACCATGAGGAAAACATTTACTTCAGAAAACGTGATTCTCTTGCTCTGAAAATGCGTTTAAGGCAATAAAAAGTTCATAGGATCCCCAGAGCAAAACAAAAGGCTTAGTCTTCATGTTTTCACTTGTATAAGTGTCAGATTAGCACTGTGCAGCCTATTCAGACACTAATTTCATCAAAAAACTTCAAACCATGAAGAAAACATTAAATTCAGAAAACGTGTTTCTCTTGCTCTGAAAATGCGTTTAAGGCAATAAAAAGCGCAATATGATCCTCACAGCTAAACAAAAAGCTGAATCTTCATGTTTTGGCTTATATAACTGTCATATTAGCACTCTGCAGCCTAAATGCACACAAATTTCATTATAAAACATAAAACCATGAAACATTTACTTCAGAAAACGTGTTTCTCTTGCTCTGAAAATGCGTTTAAGGCAATAAAAAGTTCATATGATCCCCAGAGCTAAACAAAAGCCTTAATCTTCATGTTTTCATTTGTACAAGTGTCAAATTAGCCCTCTGCAGCCTAAATGATACATCATTAATATTAAAACAATGCAGAAAATATTTTGTTCAGAAAACGTTTTTCTCTTGCTCTGAAAATGCGTTTAAGGCAATGAAAAGTTCATATGATCCCCAGAGCTAAACAAAAGGCTTAGTCTTCATGTTTTCACTTGTATAAGTGTCAGATTAGCATTGTGCAGCCTATTCAGACACTAATTTCATCAAAAAACTTCAAACCATGAAGAAAACATTAAATTCAGAAAACGTGTTTCTCTTGCTCTGAAAATGCGTTTAAGGCAATAAAAAGCGCAATATCATCCTCACAGCTAAACAAAAGGCTGAATCTTTATGTTTTGGCTTGTATAAGTGTCAAATTAGCCCTCTGCAGCCTAAATAGATACATTATAAAAATTAATATAATGCAGACAATATATTGTTCAGAAAACGTGTTTCTCTTGCTCTGAAAATGCGTTTAAGGCAATAAAAAGTTCATATGATCCTCACAGCTAAACAAAAGGCTGAATTTTCATGTTTTGGCTTATATAACTGTCATATTAGCACTCTGCAGCCTAAATACACACAAATTTCATTATAAAACATAAAACCATGAGGAAAACATTTACTTCAGAAAACGTGTTTCTCTTGCTCTGAAAATGCGTTTAAGGCAATAAAAAGTTCATATGATCCCCAGAGCTAAACAAAAGCCTTAATATTCATGTTTTCACTTGTACAAGTGTCAAATTAGCCCTCTGCAGCCTAAATGATACATCATTAATATTAAAACAATGCAGAAAATATTTTGTTCAGAAAACGTTTTTCTCTTGCTCTGAAAATGCGTTTAAGGCAATAAAAAGTTCACATGATCATCACAACTAAACAGAGGCTATATATTCATGTTTTCACTTGTACAAGTGTCATATTAGCATTCTGCAGCCTAAATACACACACATTTCATTATAAAACATAAAACCATGAAGAAAACATTTACTTCAGAAAACGTGTTTCTCTTGCTCTGAAAATGCGTTTAAGGCAATAAAAAGTTAATATGACCCCCAGAGCTAAACAAAAGGCTTAGTCTTCATGTTTTCACTTGTATAAGTGTCAGATTAGGACTGTGCAGCCTATTTAGACACTAATTTCATCAAAAAACTTCAAACCATGAAGAAAACATTGAATTCAGAAAACGTGTTTCTCTTGCTCTGAAAATGCGTTTAAGGCAATAAAAAGCGCAATCTGATCCTCACAGCTAATCAAAAGGCTGAATCTTCATGTTTTTGCTTATATAACTGTCATATTAGCACTCTGCAGCCTAAATACACACAAATTTCATTATAAAACATAAAACCATGAGGAAAACATTTACTTCAGAAAACGTGATTCTCTTGCTCTGAAATGCGTTTAAGGCAATAAAAAGTTCATAGGATCCCCAGAGCAAAACAAAAGGCTTAGTCTTCATGTTTTCACTTGTATAAGTGTCAGATTAGCACTGTGCAGCCAATTCAGACACTAATTTCATCAAAAAACTTCAAACCATGAAGAAAACATTAAATTCAGAAAACGTGTTTCTCTTGCTCTGAAAATGCGTTTAAGGCAATAAAAAGTTCATATGATCCCCAGAGCTAAACAAAAGCCTTAATCTTCATGTTTTCATTTGTACAAGTGTCAAATTAGCCCTCTGCAGCCTAAATGATACATCATTAATATTAAAACAATGCAGAAAATATTTTGTTCAGAAAACGTTTTTCTCTTGCTCTGAAAATGCGTTTAAGGCAATGAAAAGTTCATATGATCCCCAGAGCTAAACAAAAGGCTTAGTCTTCATGTTTTCACTTGTATAAGTGTCAGATTAGCATTGTGCAGCCTATTCAGACACTAATTTCATAAAAAAAACTTCAAACCATGAAGAAAACATTAAATTCAGAAAACGTGTTTCTCTTGCTCTGAAAATGCGTTTAAGGCAATAAGTATGATGTTCATATGATCCTCACAGCTAAAAAAAAAACTCTGAATCTTCGTGTTTTGACTTGTATAAAAGTCAAATTAGCCCTTTGCAGCCTAAATAGGTACATCATAAAAGGTAAAACAATGCAGAAAACATTTTGGTCAGAAAACATGTTTCTCTTGCTCTGAAAATGCGTTTAAGTCAATAAAAAGTTCACATGATCATCACAGCAAAACAGAAGCCTGAATCTTCATGTTTTCACTTGTATAAGTGTCATATTTAGCACTCTGCAGCCTAAATACAGAAAAAATTCATTATAAAACAGGAAACCATGAGAAAACATTTACTTCAGAAAACGTGTTTCTCTTGCTCTGAAAAGTTCATACGATCCTCACAGCTAAACAAAAGGATGAATCTTCATGTTTTCACTTGTATAAGTGTCAGATTAGCACTCTGCAGCCTAAATAGATACTTAATTCATCATAAAACCTAAAACCATAAAGAAAAAATGAAATTCATAAAACGGGTTTCTCTTGCTCTGGTAAATGTGTTTAAGGCAATATATAGTTCATATGATCCTCACCACTAAAGAAAAGGCTGAATATTCATGTTTTCACTTGTTTAATCAGTTTAGCACTCTGCAGCCGAGATGTAGGGGGTAAAAAACGAACTCCGTTTCTGTATGTTATTCGATTAGACTACCCAGTCAGGAGGGCGCAACACGCCTGTGAATGGAACAGAGGAAGACAATGTAAGCTCAGCTCACGCATGCGCATTCAGCCATAAATGCCGCTGTGTAAAGATGGTTAAAACGTGTCGTCTTTTCCTCGTCGTTCACAGTGCTACCTACCTGTGACGCAAATGGACCGACCCAGGTATACCCTAGGCCTGAGGCCGGTTACAATTGGGGGCTCGTCCGGGATCCGTGCCGTGCTGTCCTTTCTCCAGAGTGTAGAGTCTTCAGGGGCTAACGATGGCTCCCACAACTCCACGACGGGTATTGATTGTCAAGATCCAAAAGATACTATTAGCCTTGGATGTCAATTAGCTACTAACTGTTGCCAGCGCAGTGTATAAGAGTGACACTGAGGACCTTGCGACCCTTAGTGAACCAGAACTGTTTGATGTGATTATTGACTACGTCAGAGGTGACAAATTAAGACACATAGAAGATGAAGGCATGTCTCAACTCCTTCACCTCGATGACATGATCAGCGAGCTCCTAGATGCCCCGGAGGAACCTACTGGGGAAGGAGCTGACATGAGAGGAGGAGTTGAGGTCACACCTCTTCCATCGAGAGACATCCCCACACCGGTCAGGAACTTCAGCACTCCATCGCCATTCAGGATCATCGCCAACAGTTCGGGTGGTGCTCCTCCTGAACATGCCGGCTTATCCTCCGGTATGGGGGAGCAGGTGGTGAAGATGATAGCTGCTCTGTTACCACGGAGGGAGTTCAAAATTTATGGAGGTCAGATTTCTGACACCGGTTCTGAACTGTCATACCGTAGCCTGTGTAGACAAATGCATGAGGGACTACAATAAGGGTTTAGCGAGTCTGAGGTTACCCGCACTGTCAGAATCAGAATCAGAATCAGAATCAGAATCTTCTTTATTGTCAAGTATGTAGTTGATAGAGTGTTTATGCACATTAGTAAACATATTACGTTATTTCATGTTTAGATTAAGTAAACATATGTTTTTTCATGTTTAGCTTAGTATATATTATGAATTGTGCACGTTTAATTTCAGTCTAATTTAGTTAAAGAAAAAGCAACAGCTCCAACTTCAATCTGAGACCCGCCCAACGCTGAATTGCTCGTAACCGATTGGACGGGAAAGGTCGACTTGTTCGCAACTGATTGGACAACAGATCGCCACTCTGTATGTTTAAAAACTTGTCAGAGCGGGAGCTCTTTCTCTTTGTTTTTTGTGCTCTTGTGCTCATGTCTTCGTCCCACCGAGACGAGAAGTGCTTTCTCTGTCTCATTAGAATAAAGTAGTTTTTTGTTCACCATCTATTGTACTTGCTGATATTTTTATCAAGTGAACTCCAGACAATGCGCGAACCAGGAAAGACAAACGAAGTTTTAACCGGACATTAATTGGTGCCAAGAAACCCGTGCCAAGTCAACCTGCCTTAACGTGAGAGGACTACACCTGGGCGACCCAATCGAGGCGAGACGGGAGCTAAAGAAGCTCCTGGTGGTTGACCCGTTTTATGATTTTTGACGGGAGGCGCGCATTGAGAGGCGCGTCAAACCTGCTCTTTGATTGGCTTCGACCTACGGAAGAAACGAAGATTTTTTTCGTTCTTCACTGAAGCCTGCTCGTGCAATCCTCCGCGCGAGAGACGGAAAGAATCACAACTTTCTGGCGTTGTGGCTCCTCGCGTTCTGGCTGAAGGACTACACGGCAGCATTCAAAAGTTCACTAAGTAAGTAGCGCGCTAGCTCGCAGCCATTGTTTGAATGCATTGTGAGACCTCTTCTTGGCCAGAGACGGTCTCTTCCACTTGACTCACGTACGGACCGGTGTGAAGCGATTTTCGTTCGGCAAGGTGGCCAAATGAGAATACGTATGCCGGTGGAGGAGTGCATATTAATGTGCACGAAATATCCACACGCCGAATTGTGAATCGGAAGTTTTCCAGCGAAAGAATATTGTTCACAAGGTGGTGATAGCTGGGATTCAGTTTGTGTGGTGGACCGCTTTTATTCTGAAGAGCGGAAGTGTTTTAGGGCAGCTGCTATAGTACTGAGTCGAGAGGAAAGAAATAAGATCAAAAATACATTCTTAACTTGGTTTGTCTATGCTAGCATGGTGGCACAGAGAAAGTTCTTTGTCTCGGAGAGAAAAAAAGGTGGGGGCGAAGTCATTTGAGCCGTTGGTGTGTGTGTGTGTGCGTGTGTGCGTAAGAGCATTCCTTGTGTGTGTGCGTGAACGCGCATCCTGGCTGAGGATTGGCGCGAATCACGCCCTTTGTTCTTGGGTTTGAATCAACATCGCGAGGTGTGCTTCCTTTCTTGTGATAGCTAAAGAAGGAATTTGTTGTTGCAATCATGAAAATGGGTGCTATTTTTTCTAAAAAGACCCCAATTCATAGGGACGTAGAGTTTATGTCCAAAAAGTTCCCAGGTAGCGAACTTTATTGCAAGAAGTGGATGGACTGTAGTACATTCTCTGGTGCTTTGCAACTACAGCCTTTGAAGGAAGTCATGTTTCGATTGAAACTTCAGGAAGCATCCGCGATGAAAAAATCTCTTGGAAAGATACGTGCCGAGATAATTGCCTGCGAAGCTTGGATTGTGCAAGCAAAAATCAGAGAGAGAGAAATGGAAGCCAAACGGATGAAAAAAGAGGAGAAAGCGATAGTTGCAATGTCTTCCAAAGTGGGCTCTGACGATGAAACTGTGGCTTCGTCTGTTGCACGTCCCAATGAAAAGTTGGTGGAAAATGGAAAGCAGCCATTGTTTCAATCCCCAGGGCTCCCCCACGGGAGGCGAGGGGGAGAGGCGGGGGGCTGCCCCGAGCAGGCGCCACGACCCCCCTCCTCCGCAGGGCTGAAGAAAGGGGAGGACGCCATTTGTTCAACCCCTGTGGGGCGGGTGGGCCCCCCTGGGTGGGCCCCCCCGGTGATGACTCCAAATGTCTGTTGGGCAGACCAGCAGAATGGAGCGCTTATGACCCCTACTGGAGGAATACGAGGATTGCAACCTGATATTAAAAATCAGATTGCTGCTGATTGTGTCTCTTCGCGTACGAGGAGCAAAGCAAATTGTTCTGGACAATTGTATCCGTTTGAAGAGTTGAATGGAATTGAAATGAATAATGGAAGCGACTGTGACGTTTTGCCACTCATTCAGGTAGCAAATCCTAATTCTTCAAGCATACATGATCAAACTATCTTGGTTTATCGGCCATGGGGCGACAGTGATGTTGCAGAGGCGTGTAAAGGACTAGGTAATGTTGTTGAAAATGCAGAAAGTTGGACTGAGAATTTTGAGGAATTATGTGCTTCTTATCAGTTGAATGGACAAGAAACACTTAAGGTTCTCAGGAGATGCTTGGGACACCATTGGAATCGGGTGAAAGGTGACTTTACTGGGAAAACATCGATGGGAACGAATATGACGTACGAGGAAGCGTCAACCCAACGAAGATTGGTTTGTGAAAACATCCGAACATTATGGAAAAAAACACCAAACTTTGGCTTGATTCAGAATTGTAGACAGTTACGTGGGAGATATTAACATTTTTCGGGGACGCTTGGAAAATGTTTTTCGAAACCACTGCTGTATTCCTGAATCTGCTGATGAGAATTCCATATATGTCAACCAATTCAAGCAAACATTTTTGCAGAATTTGACGCCGGAAATTGGAGATTTCATTCGCAAACATTATGTCCAACACCGGACTGGAAGGTTGGTTGATCTCATGGAATGGGCAATACACGCCCAAGAAGTGGTGAGAAAAAAGTGGGGAAATGGTGCAGATTCGCCGATGGAACATGTGATGGCATCTACCATGGGTAACATAATGGAGAACGTGTTATACCAGGATCGGATGAAGAGACGGATGCCGCACAATGATCGATGCTACAATTGTGGCAGTGTAGGGCATATTGCTCGCCACTGCAAGAAGAAACCTATACCGAAAAGGAAACATGGGAAATCTTACAGACCTCCACCATATAATACGCGATATGGTGAAGGACAGAAAACAAAACATTCAGATTGACGCGAGGAACCCCATTTCAACACTGATGACAACAATCACAACAGTGAGAAATGGGAATCAATAAAACCAGTTGAAATCTTGGATTTGACTAATGTGTTTGCCTTAACCTTACCGGAAAACGAAAAACCTTATTATTGGCTAAAAATCGGGAAAAAGGATGTCAAATTTCTTTGCGATAGTGGTGCATGCAGATCAGTGTTAAGAGACACCATTCCAGGTGTCACTCCGAGTCGACAACAAATTTCTGTGGTATCTGCAGATGGGAAAGTGACATTGTTACCGATTTCCAAACCAATAAAAATTTTAGATGAGGGACTAACTCCATACAAGGTCACTATGGTCTTGAGTGGAGAGTGTCCTATAAATTTGTTGGGGAGAGACCTGTTACAAAAATTGCAAATAGCTTTAGTACCAACAGAAGGGTATAAACCCAAAAAAGTGAATTTTCTGGAGTCCTTCGTAGTTGACGCTATGGGGGACCCAGTAAAGGTCGATTCACTAGAATTATGACTGATGGCCACTTTAGGGGCGGAGGACTTTCCAGACGTCCCTGCCACCCTTTGGTCATCGGGAAAAACTGATGTGGGCTTACTTAAAACAGCAAAACCAGTTGAAGTATTGCCTAAAACGACTTATCGACCAAGACTTAAACAATATCCATTAAAACAGGACGCTATTATTGGCATCACCCCTGTAATAAGGGATATGGTGAAAGCTGGTATTTTGATTGAAGACCCAACTTGTGAATGTAATACACCGATATTTCCTGTTAAAAAAGTGGAATCTGGAGTTTGGAGAATGGTGCATGATTTACGACAGGTAAATAAATCCATACAATCACGTGCTCCGTGTGTGCCAGACCCGCACACATTATTGAACAGTTTAAAACCTGACAAAAAATGGTTTACAGTGATTGATTTGAGCAATGCCTTTTTCTCCATTCCGTTACACAAAAATTCACGTCATTGGTTCGGATTTACATTTAATGGGAAAAAATATACATATACAAGATTACCACAAGGGTTTACAGATAGTCCTACAATTTTTTCACAGGAAATGTCTTCGTGTATTGCTGATTTTAAACATCCTGAATCTTCTCAGATTCTTTTGTATGTTGACGACATCTTAATTGCTTCACCGACTGCAGATGAGAACAAGACTGTATCAATAGCTTTGTTCCAATATTTAGCGAATACAGGTAACAAAGCTTCTTTGGATAAATTGCAGTTCTGTCAACAAGAAGTAGTTTTCTTAGGACATCTTTTGTCAAGAAAGGGAAGAGAGTTGACAACTAAGAGAAAACAGACAATTTTGCAGGTTCCTCGACCTAAGACGAAAAAACAGATGATGACGTTTTTGGGACTGTGCAATTATTGCAGAACTTGGATTCCGCATTATGCACAAGTTACCCAACCATTATTGACACTTATATACCAAGACGAAATGGCACTGAAAGACTCTATTCAGTGGACCGAAGAGGGCAGTAAAGCATTTACAGAATTAAAAAATTTGATAGCAAACACTAGCGTCTTAGCTTTACCTGACTATGACAAACCTTTTGTTCAAACAGTTGACTGCAAAGACAAATACATGACTTCAGTCCTGTTACAAAAGCATGGACAAAAGCTGAGACCAGTTGCATTTTATTCTAAAAGAATAATTCAGATCCAGGTGCTTTGTTGGCAAAATGGTTGTGTGAAATGTTGTACAACAACAAAGAGGTCCACAGCACGTGTACTGCCGCAGTCCTGTGTTCCCTTTGCAGGAACAGAGAGGCTGCTGGGCTCCCCGAAGGCGCTGATCAAGGTCTGCGCCAAAGTGGGAGGGGCCATTCACCGTGCTGATAACCACGCCAACTGCCATCAAAATCGCCGAGAGGTCCACCTGGGTGCATCAAAGCCACTGCAAAATCGTTCACCAACCAGATCCGGAGCAGGTGGAAGAGAGACGGAGCCAAACCACTCAATAGCCATGGGTTTGGTCCACATCATCTTGCTGTATGAATTAGTGGAGGCAATCCAGATGACGCACGTAAAGCCTCCCATTCCATCAGCCTGCCAAACTCCACCATTGCAACCAACGATGACAGAAAAGTGCCCTAGCATGGCACATCCTGTAGCCTGCTTGCCACTACAAGATGCAGGAATCATCTCATTTCCTCTTAACATCCTCAGGAACGAAGCACGACAAACGGGAAGGGATTACCCTCATGGTTCTTGGTACGCTCGTATCAAGTCAGGGAAGACTTGGACCACTGGTTGGGACTCAGTTGTGGTCCATTCTGAGCCCAAAACAAAATGGGTTCAAAATAGCTGTGCCCAAGAAGCAAAACGAATTGTCAGAAAGATAACTCAAGGGAACTGGTTAGGAACTGGAACTGGCACAATGACAGATATCCAACTCGTTATCGTAACCCACAAGGTTGCGGGATGCATGGACTTGAGACTCTGTCCTGATTTTCGTGAACATCACACTGGTTTTCCTGTAACTATATGCATGATGTCATCTTTGACAACACCAGTCGTGACATCGCCGTTCAAAAATAAACCGCACATCAGACCGACAGCCTGGATGGAAACACCTGACAAAAAAGCCCAAAATTCAGATGTCATGGACGCATTATATCAACCATTTGCAGGAGAAAAACATGACTGGAATCCGTTGTTATCAAACACGTGGTATCGTTATGCTACATTAATTGCTAAACAAAATAGGAAAAGTAATTGCTTTGTTTGTTCTTTTATGCCACATTCTGTAACGCAACAAAGAGTGCATTCAAAGGTATTTGGAGATAAAATGGCTCGAGCTGCGTATATGTTAATATGTTCGCATAAACCTGATCAACATTTTCCAGTTCTTCGCAATGCTTCGAGAGGAGAGATTGTTCCAAGTTTGGATACCATTTTGGAAACTGAAAATCAGGTTATGACCGAGAGCGGATTGCGATTACCAGTATGCGTTGCAATGTACGGTACAGGTCAAAATCTAGGTTTTATAGATGAGAATAGATGTTTATACGTGCTACCGTTAAACACCAATGTCACCATTTTACCTGTATCTTCACATCTTTGGTGGTTATGTGGTTGGAAAGTATATTCTTTTATTCCTCCGAAAGCCTACGGTATGTGCGCACCTGTTACTGTGACTGACAATACTTTCATCGTTACCAGTCGTCCAGCACACCATCATGTGAAAAGAAGAGTGTCGTTTAAGCCCCACGATTCGATCTGGGGAACTGATGTTCCAGAACAATTCAAACACCATAGCACGGGAAGTAAGGTAATGTTAGCTCTTTTTCCACAAATTGGAGTAGCTAAAAACATGCTACGAATTGAAACAATTGACTACAGGTTTCAAGTGTTTGTAAACGCCAGTTTGGAAGTAGATGAAATGCAAAACACTGAAATTGCAGCAATTAGACAAATGGTGCTGCAAAATAGAATGGTTTTGGACCTTTTGACAGCGCCACAAGGGGGCGTCTGTGCTATGGTGGGTGATACTTGTTGTACGTACATACCCGAAGAAGCGAATTCCATAAACATGACTGATGCTCTGTCTGTTGTCAGGGATCTCAGAGATGCCATGGCCAAAGATCACCGGCCTGATCAACCGTGGATCTTTGACGGGCTCTTTGGGGGCTCTTGGTATAAGACTTTGCTCAGAATGTTTATCCCATTCGCAATTGTGATTGTACTTATTTTCTTAGTCATTGGTTGTATTATTCCATGCTTAAGAACAATGCTAATGAATATGATAACTAATTCTCAGGTGAATTACGCAAAGGTTTTGTATCAACAAATGCGTGAAGGGGACCCAGTGTTGTAGCTAGGGATAGTACACCATGGCCAGAGAGTGGTTGCTCCAAAGAACAAAAGCAAAAAAAGAAAACGGAGAGCCGAGAAGGAGTTTTCCTCATTAAAAACCCTCAAAAATGGAGAGGTTATATATCACAGCAGCAAAATTGTGATAGAGGTTTTTCGCCTTCTCCATGGTAAGTTAAATAACATTAGACGTTGGATAGATGAGATTAGAATGGTTCCCTGTGCAATTAGTATGACGTGCATGCATGAAATCTTTTGGAAATGTATGAACTGATGTTTAAATGTACAACAGGAGGGAATGATAGAGTGTTTATGCACATTAGTAAACATATTACGTTATTTCATGTTTAGATTAAGTAAACATATGTTTTTTCATGTTTAGCTTAGTATATATTATGAATTGTGCACGTTTAATTTCAGTCTAATTTAGTTAAATAAAACTATCAGTCTTATTAGTCAATAGTCGTGGAGAAAAAGCAACAGCTCCAACTTCAATCTGAGACCCGCCCAACGCTGAATTGCTCGTAACCGATTGGACGGGAAAGGTCGACTTGTTCGCAACTGATTGGACAACAGATCGCCACTCTGTATGTTTAAAAACTTGTCAGAGCGGGAGCTCTTTCTCTTTGTTTTTTGTGCTCTTGTGCTCATGTCTTCGTCCCACCGAGACGAGAAGTGCTTTCTCTGTCTCATTAGAATAAAGTAGTTTTTTGTTCACCATCTATTGTACTTGCTGATATTTTTATCAAGTGAACTCCAGACAATGCGCGAACCAGGAAAGACAAACGAAGTTTTAACCGGACAGTAGTGTTCTACAAGGAATTGGTTTCCGGTCGAACACGCTGCACTAGTATCATCAGCAAAAACATTGCAAAGAGGCACTATAGAATTCTGTGTCGAAGATAATAAAACCTGGGACATTCCGAGACAGTCACAAAAACCAGGTGCACATTTTGGTTACGATAAAGAACTTGTCCAATGTACATTTCTGCACACACTCAATCAAGGGCTAAATGAGAAGAATTATCATGTCAGATGTGTTCTCAAAGCATTCCTTACCTTACAGGTTCGTGATGATGTCCTGTTAGAACAATTTACAAAGTCCACAAGTGAAGAGGCTGAGAGGGTGAAACGCCTCGGTACTGTCACTAAAAATGGATTTGTGAATGTCCATGCTGCTCAAACTAATCAAACTGACCAGATTAACCAGACCAAAATTGACTCTGAATTACAGGCGAACCGTGCTGCCATTCTCGGGCTGACTGCACGTGACCGCACTGACCACACACTTTGCCTAAGTTTTTAAACCTACAGAATCCGCGCCTCAGGTAGAACCATGTCCGTCCCTGACTCGATCCTCAACGCGACCCCAGACACTAACGAATGAGACTAGGGGCAGGTGTCAGGTCTGTGTGCGAAAGAACATTAAGAGCTGCCCTCACTGTTTCATTTGTTGTCAGGAAGGACATAGAGCTGTGGGCTGTCTGCGAAGAAAGGCACCGGGAAAGGGGGTAAGGTCCTGGAGTGAAGGTTCCAGTGATCAATGGCAATGACAAGCCTCCAGTACAAATCAACCCGGTTGAACCAGTAACATCCATAAGTCTGACGACGCAGTGTCAGTCAACATCAAAAAAACGTGTAGTTATCATCCATTACAGGCTGTTCCGGGCTTCCTTCATAGGCAGGGTGTTGGTTTTGGTAATGATGCTGGCCAATGGAAAAGCTTCCTCTAGCTGCTGCCCATCCTCTGGTTCCGTAGTTTGCGCCTGGGGGTGGAATTCTGATGCTACAGCTCTGAAATTGTAAGGTTCAGGTTGAAACGCCTGATGACTGACTGTCTTCCTTGTATACACAGGTAATCGTTGGAGAATGTATTAACATCCCTCCTCTTCATCTGAATATCCAGACTCCTGCCCAACTGCTTCCCTGCTATAAGCCTGTCTGTCTAGCTGTTTTTCTGTTTATTTTTCACCCTACGGGGCTGTTCAACTGGCAAATCATTGACAGACGGTAGGAGATTACGGTGTAACACACGGGTAGTTTTGTCTCCGTTTGCTGCCAGAACCTTGTACACTGGTCCATCTCCCATTCTTTCAATGACCCTGTAGACTCTTTCCTCCCAGTAAACCCGGAGCTTGCCAGATCCACCTCTCTCAGATAGGTTCCTGACAAGTACACAATCCCCTGGCTGGAGTACAATGCCTTTAACACCACGGTCAGAGTATTTCTTCCCTTTTTCAGAGCTCTTTTGACTGTTCTCAGAGGCAATTCTGTAAGCATCTTGCATTCGACAGGCCCACCTAGGTGCGTATTCCTGTCAGCTTTTTACTTCTTTGTCAGCTGTCAGACCAACAACTAAGTCGATGGGCAACCGGGGAGACCTTCCATAGAGGAGGAAGAACGGTGAATAGCCAGCGGACTCATGTCTTGTACAGTTGTACGCATGAACTACTTGAGGCAAATAGTCTTTCCACTCAGCTTTCCTTTCCTCTTGGAGAGTGCGTAGCATCTGTAACAGTGTTCTATTCAGACGTTTTACAGGGTTGCTCTGCGGATGGTATGGGGTGGTTCAGGAATGCACAATGCCAGACAACTCTTGAAGCCGCTGGAATCGACTGTTGTGAAACTCCCGACCTTGATCATGATGTAGTCTCTCTGGATAAGAGAACAGTGGAATAAAATCACAAAAGATTTTCTCAGCAGCAACCTTGCCTGACTTATTCTTAGTCGGGTAGGATTGTGCGAAACGAGTAAAGTGGTCTACCAGGACTAGAATATACTCATAGCCTCCATTACTTGGCTCAAGATGGAGATAATCATGGGTGCTTTTTGGTGGGTCGTTTCTGTTTAATGCAGGAACACTGGCGAATTACGTAGTTTTCTATTTCGTGCTGCATGAATGGCCAATAGAACCTCTGCCTTGCAAGGGTGATCACCTTGTCAGCTCCAACATGACCCATGTCGTCATGCAGGTGTTTGAGCACAGTCGACTTAAGTTTACTAGGGAGAACGAGCTGTTTCCATTTCCCCGCCTGTCTGTATAAAATTCCATTGTCCAGTTTAAGTCTATTCCATTCGTGTACTCGTCTCCTTGCCTCTGGTCCCATTTGTCTTTTATCTTTGTCATTGGGGTTCCATCCCCTCCTCTTCAGTGTCATTACCTCAGAGATTGATGCATCCTCTTCCTGAGCAGCTCTGATATAATCTGGAGTTATAACGGGGACTGTCACCGGAAGAAAATCCTCACCATCAGAGGTGAGTTGCAAAACATCCATCCATGGCACATCCTCTTCAGCCACAGCCTTGTCCCCCTGCCATATGGTGGAAACCACGTCTGGAGGAAAAGTTTCAGTGTACTCCTCTGTGTGTCCCTCCATCTTAACTGGATAACGCGACAGTGTGTCGGAATCAGCATTCGCCTTGCCTGGCCTGTACTTTATTGTGAAGTAGAAATCCGCCAATTCACCCACCCACCCAGCGATTTCCGGCAGCATTGAGTTTGGCCGTGCTCAGGACATACGCGAGGGGGTTATTGTCCGTGTACACAGTGAATGTGGGTGCATAGTAGAGATAATCTCGAAATTTGTCGCAGATTGCCCACTTCAACGCCAGAAAATCAAGCTTTCCAGAATGGAGATGATAATTTTTCTCCGAAGGTGAGAGTGTTCTGGATCCATAAGCAACAACGTGAAGTTTATCTCCCTGCTGCTGATAAAGCCCAGCCCCCAGACCTTCAACGGATGCGTCCGTATTTAACACAAAGTGCAGATTAAAGTCTGGGTAGGCTAAAATAGGTGGACCGGTCAATATATATACCAGGCGGGAGACCACAGCACTGTGTTCGGGGCCCCACTGGACAGGGTTACCAGAGGGAAGCTGGCCTAACTTGGTGACTTTCCTTTGGCGTGCAGCGGTGTTGTAAACTGGCCTCTGGTCAGGCTGAGTGGCCCCCTATACCAGTTTAAACAGCGGCCGTGCAATCCTGTCAAAGTCCTGTACGAAGGATCTATAGTATCCCAAGAACCCCAATAGAGCTCTGACTTCCCCCACATTGCGTGGTGTCTCTCTTTTAACTGCAAAACGGCTTCCAGGTCTTTAGGGTCTATGCGGACACCATCACTTGACACGAGACGACGCAAGTACCTCATTTGTCGTTTGAACAGTTCACATTTATTCAGACGTAGCTTTATGCCATGCTCCTGCAGGCGGTGAAGAACTTTCCTCAGGTCCTCTACGTGTTCATGAAATGATTTTGAAAAGCAGAGCACGTCATCCAGATAAGGAGAGCAGCATTCGTCCCTCAGGCCATCAAGAACATCCTCCATACATCTTTGAAAGGCTGCTGGCGCATTAGTTAGGCCAAATGGGAGGCTGGGCCACTCGTACAGCCCCCAAGGGGTGCTGAAAGCCGTTAGATGCCTGGAACTGTCTTCAACAAAGCCCTGGTGGTAAGCGCTGCCTTGTTCGAGTATTGAGAACCAAGAGTAGCCCCCCAGGTTATCTAGCAGATATTGAATGCGTGGGAGTGGGTGACGATCGGGGACAGTTTTGCGATTTAGCTCCCTGACATTTTTATCTTTTTTTCTAACACAGACGACAGGAGATGAGTATGCTGAAGTGGATTTACTTATCCAACCACGGTGAAGTAGGTTTTGCACATTGTCTTTGACCTATTGGTAAAGGGGTTTTGGAATGGCATTGTACCGCTTTTGCACCGGCGTGTTGTCAGTCAGTTGGATCTTGAGTTGCAGGTTTGGAATGCAACCTATATCAGCATCACCTCTTGCAAAGACATCTGACTCTTCATGAAACATGTCTCTGGCAATCCCCTGTTCTTCCTCTTTGAGATGTGACAAGTCAACCGGAGGATGCCACTTGTCTGTTGTCAGAGCCGAGCAGATTTTAACGGTGGGACTGTTTAGCGGCTTTGGATTGTCGGAGCACTCCTTAAAGGGCATGACCCCAGTAACTTCCTCAATTGAGCCCAGAATAGTTCTCTGTGAAAGATGAATGTCATGTTTACTAACATTCTGAATGGGAATTTTTACAATTTTTGTCGGCCCACTGGGTACATGTACTAACGAAGAGAACGGCTCTAGCCCCTCAGGGCAGTTCTTCCCTATACTGGGCTCAAATAGCATTGTTCCGCCCTTGGGCCATGCTCTGACTCTGCACTTCTCCTCCCATATCTTGCCCGCAGGAATAATGAGTCCCTTCTTCCCAACACACACATGGTACCGGAGGAATGTCTCATCAGGGCCCAATTTCTGAAGAACAGGTCTCTACAGTGCTGACACTCATGGCTTCTTACAGTATGGCTGCAAGGTCCACCTGTTCATTGTTCTCTTTGATCATTTCTGCAATTGTAGGGGGTTAGAAACGACCTCTGTTATTGTATGTTAGTCGATTAGACTACCAAGTCAGGAGAGGGCGCTACGCGCCTGTGAATGGAACAGAGGAAGGCGATGTAGGCTCAGCTCACGCATGCGCAGTTGTCATAAATGCCGTTGTGTGAAGCTGATTAACACGGTTGTCTCGTGTCGTCTTTCCTCGTCGTTCACAGGTATTCAAAATAATAAGTGTTAGACATTCTCAAGATGTTAAAGTAATTGGGGACTTATTGGGCGATGCTAGATATGAAACCTTGTTTTGTGGCTTTGATGAATATTTTGTGGCTTTGATGAATTTGGATTTTTGGATGTCAATTGTAGTTCCCAGTACAACACACACGAGCGGGCAGACGTGCATAAGCATGTGCGAATGTGGAGGATATATACAATGTATAGATGTTGAATGTATAGATCTACACATGAATGTATTCTGATATTGAAATTGCTGAATTGATGTTTTGATGAGTAAATGGTCATAAATGCCGTTGTGTGAAGCTGATTAACACGGTTGTCTCGTGTCGTCTTTCCTCGTCGTTCACAGTGCTACCTGCCTGTGACACGTTTGAACCGACTCAGGTACCCCCTAGGCCTGAGGCCGGTTACACAATCACATAGCTTCCTACGAGAGGACAGTTAACACAACTCGTACTGATTAGTATGGGAACTTGTATGTCAGCATGTCCATGGTTTCCACTCCGTATCTGCAACCCAACATTAGCCCATCCATCAAAGGGAACCGCTGTGCCATTCGCTGCTGATACCTCAAACGGTTGGTCCGGGAATAGGGATGAAAGTGGCTGAATGGTTACGTTGGCAGTGCTTCCTCTACCCACGCCCTACTCACCACGGTCACTTGAGACCCTGAGTCAAGCAGCATTTGTAGTGGGACCCCATTGAGTGCACAGGAGACAATACATCGCTTGCCAATTACTTGTGCTCCATGTTTTTTTTTTATGTTGACTGACACTGCGTCGTCAGATTTATGGATGTTACTGGTTAAACCGAGTTGATTTGTACTGGAGGCTTGTCATTGCCATTGATCACTGGAAGCCTCACTCCAGTGACCTTATCCTGTTTCCCGGTGCCTTTCTTCGCAGACAGCCCACAGCTCTATGTCCTTCCTGACCACAAATAAAACAGTGAGGGCAGCTCTTAATGTTCTTTCGCACACAGACCTGACACCTGCCTTTCTCATTCGTTGGTGTCTGGGGTCGTGTTGAGGATCGAGTCAGGGACGGACATGGATCTGCCTGAGGCGCCGATTCTGTAGGTTTAACAATTTGGACAAAGTGTTTGGTGAGTGCGGTCACTTGTGCAGTCAGCTCGAGAATGGCAGCACGGTTAGCCTGTAATTCAGAGTCAACTTTGGTCTGGTTAATCTGGTCAGTTTGATTAGTTAGAGCAGCATGGACATTCACAGATCGATTTTTGGTCACAGTACCGAGGCGTTTCACCCTCTCAGCCTCTTCACTTGTGGATCCCCAGGTATCCCCTAGGCCTCAGGCCTAGGCCTAGGGGATACCTGGGTCGGTCCAAAGGCGTCACAGGCAGGTAGCACTGTGAACGACGAGGAAAAGACGACACGAGACAACCGTGTTAATCAGCAAAACATCAATTCAGCAATTTCAATATCCGAATACGTTCATGTGTAGATCTATACATTCAACATCTATACATTGTATATATATCCTCCAATTCGCACATGATTATGCATGTCTGCACGCTCGTGTGTTTTGTACTGGGAACTACAATTGACATCCAAAAATCCAAATTCATCAAAGCCACAAAACATTCATCAAAGCCACAAAACAAGGTTTCATATATAGCATCGCCCAACAAGTCCCCAATTACTTTGACATCTTGAGGATGTCTAACACTTATTATTTTGAATACCTGTGAACGACGAGGACAAGACGACACGAGACAACCGTGTTAATCAGTTTCACACAGCGGCATTTATGACTAACGGCGCATGCGTGAGCTGAGCCTACATCGTCTTCCTCTGTTCCATTTACAGGCGCGTAGCGCCCTCTCCTGACTTGGTAGTCTAATCGAATAACATACAGTAACAGAGGTCGTTTCTAACCCCCTACACTCTCCCCTGCTTTAAAAGATGTCCCCCGACATCTTGACTATACCAACAACAAGTACCAGTAGAAGCACAGTCATCTGTCGGGTCTCAGTAGGGTGGTGTCAGTCACATTCAAATGCAAGTCTGCTGTCTATACTGTCTGGGTAGGGTAATAATAGGGTTCAGGTCGCACTAATGAGTCGTGGGGAAAGGCATGCAAGTATACAAGACATTTGCCCCAGGTCTTCAGGGCTGGTATGATGGATGACCCAAGTGTTCATATGTGAATATCTGCTACAACGTCCAAATCTGGCAAAACAGCGGCAAACAAAATCTTTAATGACTATGCTTTAAAGTTTGGGTTCCTTCTTAGGATTCACCATGATCAGGGTGGTGAATTTGAAAATCAACTTTTTGCTCAACTGAAGGAATATTGTGGGGTTGCGGGTTCAAGGACAACCCCCTACCACCCACATGGAAATGGACAGGTTGAACAATTTAATCAAACACTGATCCAGATGTTAAAGACACTGACAGAGAAACAAAAGAGTAACTGGAAAGACTCACTAAACAAACTAGTTCATGCTTACAACTGTACCAAAAGTGAGGTGACTGGTAAACGTTCACCACGTTTACCAGTTGATATGTTGTTTAGTTTGAATCCAGACTCTAACCAGGGTGACACCAACCAGAGGGACTATGTGAGGAAGTGGAAAAAGGGTATGGAGGAAGCGTATGTGATCACGCAAGAAAATAACAACAAAGCTGCTGCCAGGAGTAAGAGACTATATGACAGTAAACTAAAGTATTCTACTCTGTTGCCCGGTGATCGTGTTCTAGTTCGAAACTTAACCCCACGCGGAGGTTCAGGCAAACTGAGAAACCACTGGGAGGATGTTGTTCAGACAGTGGTTTGTAAAGTCAGCAAAGACATTCCAGTTTATGAGCTGAAACCTGAGAGGGGGAAGGGCAGATCTAGGATACTCCCCCGCAATCTCTTGCTGCAATGTGATCATTTGCCATTAGAGACTTCACTACAGCCACAGTCCAAGAAAAAATCCAATTGGCAACGACCAAACAAGATGCCAGAGATAAATCCAGAAGAGGATGAGGAGGAGGATGAGTATTATCCAGTGTTGCATCGCCAGAGCACCCGACCAGACTCACCAGAACTGCGGGACTTGAGCTTCGTGGAGACAACACCATGATGACAATCAACTGGGGAATGAACTGCCGGGGACAGAGCCGGGAGCTGCGGAAGTTGACCAACCTCAGGAGGGCAACATTGGTCCGGAAAATGATCCACCTGTGACGGTGTGTCCCCCTTTTCCCCAGCCACTCCCCAGTAATTCTGATATTGGGGGAAATCAACGGCCACGACGAGAACACAGGAAACCAAATTTATTCACGTACGGTTCGTCTGTGTAAGCTCTCAGTCGTACAGGAGTGGTCCATCGATGAGAAGGTTTCTTCAGCCGTCATCTGTACAAAAGTGAAGGTTTCGGACGTTTCGCCTCCTATCCAAGAGGCTTCGTCAGCGAACTAAAGTCTGACTGGTCGTATCGGCCCCATTTATATATCCCTAATGTCCAGACATGGTGGCGCCGGACACAGCTATGATAGGTCCCTACTCTCAGGTTGGGAGGGGTGGGGGACCCCTCCCTGTGGCCCCACTGATTGTTCCTACATTCCTACTTATTTCAAACCGATAAACACGTTAAGGCAAAAATTAGTGCATCCAAAAGATAGGCTACCAAATGAAAAACAAAGTAATGTAGTTTATTCCATACATTGTAAGAATGAAAATTGTAAAGAGCAGTACATTGGGGAGACTCAACAAATTCTCAAAAAAAGACTTTATCAACATCGCAGGGATAACACTAGTGGGCCTCAATCGGCAGTACATTTGCACCTAAAAGCTAGCAACCACTCATTTGACGACAATGAGGTTAAAATCTTAGCGAAAGAACATAGATGGTTTGAAAGGGGCGTAAAAGAAGCGATTCTTATAAAACAACAAAATCCTTCGTTAAATCGGTCTGGTGGGGTGAGGTTCAATTTGGATCGTTCATACAATAGCCTGCTCAGGCAAAACAGGTTAGGCAACTTTCGCAATGCTGATGAGGGTCGTTATGCTGATGAGGTGATACCGGGGGCAGTGGGGGTAATAGGCCAATCGTTAGTCAGGAATGTAGGAACAATCAGTGGGGCCACAGGGAGGGGTCCCCCGCCCCTCCCAACCTGAGAGTAGGGACCTATCATAGCTGTGTCCGGCGCCACCATGTCTGGACATTAGGGATATATAAATGGGGCCGATACGACCAGTCAGACTTTAGTTCGCTGACGAAGCCTCTTGGATAGGAGGCGAAACGTCCGAAACCTTCACTTTTGTACAGATGACGGCTGAAGAAACCTTCTCATCGATTCACGTACGGTTCGCAATCTTGTTACAATGTAGGGACAGTACCATGTTATGGTGAACAGACAATTCAGATGTATGGTGCACACCCCTATTATGCCACGGAGTACTACAGAGATGGTTAATCGACACTTCTGTTTGATAGCACAGTGAGATGGAAACAAGAAGACCCCGATGAGCCCTGATGTGTATAATTAAAACGGAATGTATGAAAAGAGTTCCAGTCTGTGAACTGTTGATTGTTATAATGTAAACAGAATGTATGAAAAGAGTTCCAGTCTGTAAACTGTTCATTATTATAGTTCATATTTGGATGCAGTTCATAATACCATGCGTAATTGTTTTGGGCATGTCGTCCAGCGCATTTATTTATTTACTAGTACATATGTTGGGGACAACATCTATTTTGAGGGGGAGTATGTGACAGGTTGTAAACTATCTCATTTCGTATTTTGGTTACATTCGCGTAGTTATATTGGTTTACAAATGATATATATCGAAAATGTTTATTTAAACAAGGAAAGCCTGCTTCAGTTAGTGTTTCATGTCGGACCGATTTAGATCGTTGGACAGGGAATTGTTGTGCGCATACGTTTGCATTACATTTGGGCATTCGAAGTAAACCACTGTTGAGTCAAGACATATCGCACTGCTTGTCTTGTGTTTTTTTTTCTGGATCCCACAACACCGTATCTCCCTTACCTTAGTGGAGAGCGGAACATTAGTACTCTGCAGCCTAAATAGACACTAATTTCGTCATAAAATTTACCATGAAGAAACATGTTGTTCAGAAAACGTGTTTCTCACGCTCTGAAAATGCGTTTAAGGCAATAAAAAGTTCATATGATCCTCACAGCTACACAAACGAATGATTTTTCATCTTTTCACTTGTATAAGTGTCAGATTAGCATCCTGAAGCCTAAATAGACACTGATTTCATCATAAAAGTTAAAACAATGCAGAAAACATTTTGTTCAGAAAACGTGTTTCTCTTGCTCTGAAAATGCGTTTAAGGCAATAAAAAGTTAACATGATCATTACAGCTAAACAAAAGGCTGAATCTTCACTTTTTCACTTGTATAAATGTCAGATTAGCACTCTGCGCCTAAAAAGACACTAATTCCACCATAAAACGTCAAATAATGAAGAAAACATTTACTTCAGAAAACGTGTTTCTCTTGCTCTGAAAATGCGTTTAAGCCAATATAAAGTTCATATGATCCCCAGAGCTAAACAAAAACCTTAATCTTCATGTTTTCACTTGTACAAGTGTCAAATTAGCCCTCTGCAGCCTAAGTGATACATCATTAATATTAAAACAATGCAGAAAATATTTTGTTCAGAAAACGTTTTTCTCTTGCTCTGAAAATGCGTTTAAGGCAATGAAAAGTTCATATGATCCCCAGAGCTAAAGAAAAGGCTTAGTCTTCATGTTTTCACTTGTATAAGTGTCAGATTAGCATTGTGCAGCCTATTCAGACACTAATTTCATCAAAAAACTTCAAACCATGAAGGAAACATTAAATTCAGAAAACGTGTTTCTCTTGCTCTGAAAATGCGTTTAGGGCAATAAAAAGCGCAAGATGATCCTCACAGCTAAACAAAAGGCTGAATCTTCATGTTTTGGCTTATATAACTGTCATATTAGGACTCTGCAGCCTAAATACACACAAATTTCATTATAAAACATAAAACCATGAGGAAAACATTTACTTCAGAAAACGTGTTTCTCTTGCTCTGAAAATGCGTTTAAGGCAATAAAAAGTTCATATGATCCCCAGAGCTAAACAAAAGCCTTAATCTTCATGTTTTCACTTGTACAAGTGTCAAATTAGCCCTCTGCAGCCTAAATGATACATCATTAATATTAAAACAATGGAGAAAATATTTTGTTCAGAAAAGGTTTTTCTCTTGCTCTGAAAATGGGTTTAAGGCAATAAAAAGTTCACATGATCATCACAACTAAACAAGGCTATATATTCATGTTTTCACTTGTACAAGTGTCATATTAGCATTCTGCAGCCTAAATACACACACATTTCATTATAAAACATAAAACCATGAGGAAAACATTTACTTCAGAAAACGTGTTTCTCTTGCTCTGAAAATGCGTTTAAGGCAATAAAAAGTTCATATGATCCCCAGAGCTAAACAAAAGGCTTAGTCTTCATGTTTTCACTTGTATAAGTGTCAGATAAGCACTGTGCAGCCTATTCAGAATCTAATTTCATCAAAAAACTTAGAACCATGAAGAAAACATTAAATTCAGAAAACGTTTCTTGCTCTGAAAATGCGTTTAAGGCAATAAAAAGCGCAATATGATCCTCACAGCTAAACAAAAGGCTGAATCTTCATGTTTTTTCTTATATAACTGTCATATTAGCACTCTGCAGCCTAAATACACACAAATTTCATTATAAAACATAAAACCATGAGGAAAACATTTACTTCAGAAAACGTGTTTCTCTTGCTCTGAAATTGCGTTTAAGGCAATAAAAAGTTCATAGATCCCCAGAGCTAAACAAAAGGCTTAGTCTTCATGTTTTCACTTGTATAAGTGTCAGATAAGCACTGTGCAGCCTATCCAGACACTAATTTCATCAAAAAACTTCAAACCATGAAGAAAACATTAAATTCAGAAAACGTGTTTCTCTTGCTCTGAAAATGCGTTTAAGGCAATAAAAAGTTCATATGATCCCCAGAGCTAAACAAAAGGCTTAATCTTCATGTTTTCACTTGTACAAGTGTCAAATTAGCCCTCTGCAGCCTAAATAGATACATCATTAATATTAAAACAATGCCGAAAATATTTTGTTCAGAAAACGTGTTTCTCTTGCTCTGAAAATGTGTTTAAGGCAATAAAAAGTTCACATGATCATCACAGCTAAACAGAAGGCTTAATCTTCATGTGTCAGATTAGCACTGTGCAGCCTATTCAGACACTAATTTCATCAAAAAACTTAGAACCATGAAGAAAACATTAAATTCAGAAAACGTGTTTCTCCTGCTCTGAAAATGCGTTTAAGGCAATAAAAAGCGCAATATGATCCTCACAGCTAAACAAAAGGCTGAATCTTCATGTTTTGGCTTGTATAAGTGTCAAATTAGCCCTCTGCAGCCTAAATAGATACATAATAAAAATTAATATAATGCAGACAATATATTTTTCAGAAAACGTGTTTCTCTTGCTCTGAAAATGCATTTAAGGCAATAAAGAGTTTACATGATCATCACAGCTAAACAATAGGCTGAATCTTCATGTTTTCACTTGTATAAGTGTCAGATTAGCACCCTCAGCCAAATACACACAAATTTCATTATAAAACATAAAACCATGAAGAAAAAGTTTACTTCAGAAAACGTGTTTCTCTTGCTCTGAAAATGAGTTTAAGGCAAAAAGTTCATATGATCCCCAGAGCTAAACAAAAGGCTTACTCTTCATGTTTTCACTTGTATAAGTGTCAGATTAGCACTGTGCAGCCTATTTAGACACTAATTTCATCAAAAAACTTCAAATCATAAAGAAAAGATTAAATTCAGAGAACGTGTTTCTCTTGCTCTGAAAATGCGTTTAAGGCAATAAGTATGATGTTCATATGATCCTCACAGCTAAAAAAAAACTCTGAATCTTCGTGTTTTGACTTGTGTAAAAGTCAAATTAGCCCTTTGCAGCCTAAATAGGTGATGTACCTATAAAAGTTAAAACAATGCAGAAAACATTTTGGTCAGAAAACATGTTTCTCTTGCTCTGAAAATGCGTTTAAGGCAATAAAAAGTTCACATGATCATCACAGCAAAACAGAAGCCTGAATCTTCATGTTTTCACTTGTATAAGTGTCATATTTAGCACTCTGCAGCCTAAATACAGAAAAATTTCATTATAAAACAGGAAACCATGAGAAAACATTTACTTCAGAAAACGTGTTTCTCTTGCTCTGAAAAGTTCATACGATCCTCACAGCTAAACAAAAGGATGAATCTTCATGTTTTCACTTGTATAAGTGTCAGATTAGCACTCTGCAGCCTAAATAGATACTTAATTCATCATAAAACCTAAAACCATAAAGAAAAAATGAAATTCATAAAACGGGTTTCTCTTGCTCTGGTAAATGTGTTTAAGGCAATATATAGTTCATATGATCCTCACCACTAAAGAAAAGGCTGAATATTCATGTTTTCACTTGTTTAATCAGTTTAGCACTCTGCAGCCGAGATGTAGGGGGTAAAAAACGAACTCCGTTTCTGTATGTTATTCGATTAGACTACCCAGTCAGGAGGGCGCTACACGCCTGTGAATGGAACAGAGGAAGACAATGTAAGCTCAGCTCACGCATGCGCATTCAGCCATGAATGCCGCTGTGTAAAGATGGTTAAAACGTGTCGTCTTTTCCTCGTCGTTCACAGTGCTGTGACGCAAATGGACCGACCCAGGTAAACCCTAGGCCTGATTCCGGTTACAATTGGGGGCTCGTCCGGGATCCGTGCCGTGCTGTCCTTTCTCCAGAGTGTAGAGGCTTCAGGGGCTAACGATGGCTCCCACAACTCCACGACGGGTATTGATTGTCAAGATCCAAAAGATACTATTAGCCTTGGATGTCAATTAGCTACTAACTGTTGCCAGCGCAGTGTATGAGAGTGACACTGAGGACCTTGCGACCCTTAGTGAACCAGAACTGTTTGATGTGATTATTGACTACGTCAGAGGTGACAAATTAAGACACATAGAAGATGAAGGCATGTCTCAACTCCTTCACCTCGATGACATGATCAGCGAGCTCCTAGATGCCCCGGAGGAACCTACTGGGGAAGGAGCTGACATGAGAGGGGAGTTGAGGTCACACCTCTTCCATCGAGAGACATCCCCACACCGGTCAGGAACTTCAGCACTCCATCGCCATTCAGGATCATCGCCAACAGTTCGGGTGGTGCTCCTCCTGAACATGCCGGCTTATCCTCCGGTATGGGGGAGCAGGTGGTGAAGTACACGGATGTAGCTGCTCTGTTTCGACGGAGAGAGTTCAAAATTTTTGGAGGTCAGATTTCTTACACCGGGTCTGAACTGTCATACCGTAGCCTGTGTAGACAAATGGATGAGGGACTACAATAAGGGTTTAGCAAGTCTGAGGTTACCCGCACTGTCAGAATCAGAATCAGAATCAGAATCAGAATCTTCTTTATTGTCAAGTATGTAGTGTTCTATAAGGAATTGGTTTCCGGTCGAACATGCTGCACTAGTATCATCAGCAAAAACATTGCAAAGAGGCACTATAGAATTCTGTGTCGAAGATAATAAAACCTGGGACATTCCGAGACAGTCACAAAAACCAGGTGCACATTTTGGTTACGATCAAGAACTTGTCCAAGGTACATTTCTGCACACACTCTATCAAGGGCTAAATGAGAAGAATTATAATGTCAGACGTGTTCTCAAACCATTCCTTACCTTACAGGTTCGTGATGATGTCCTGTTAGAACAATTTACAAAGTCCACAAGTGAAGAGGCTGAGAGGGTGAAACGCCTCGGACTGTCACTAAAAATCGATCTGTGAATGTCCATGCTGCTCAAACTAATCAAACTGACCAGATTAACCAGACCAAAATTGACTCTGAATTACAGGCTAACCGTGCTGCCATTCTCGGGCTGACTGCACGTGACCGCACTGACCACACACTTCGCCCAAGTTTTTAAACCTACAGAATCCGCGCCTCAGGTGGAAAC
Source organism: Hippocampus bargibanti (assembly GCF_051943395.1). NCBI lineage: Eukaryota > Metazoa > Chordata > Actinopteri > Syngnathiformes > Syngnathidae > Hippocampus > Hippocampus bargibanti. The sequence goes on along the minus strand of NC_142749.1, from coordinate 3,166,557 downwards.
ATGTCCGTCCCTGACTCGATCCTCAACGCGACCCCAGACACCAACGAATGAGACTAGGGGCAGGTGTCAGGTCTGTGTGCGAAAGAAAATTAAGAGCTGCCCTGACTGTTTCATTTGTGGTCAGGAAGGACATAGAGCTGTGGGCTGTCTGCGAAGAAAGGCACCGGGAAACTGGGTAAGGTCCTGGAGTGAAGGTTCCAGTGATCAATGGCAATGACAAGCCTCCAGTACAAATCAACCCGGTTGAACCAGTAACATCCATTAGTCTGACGACGCAGTGTCAGTCAACATCAAAAAAACGTGTAGTTATCATCCATTACAGGTTGTTCCGGGCTTCCCTCAGCAGGCAGGGTGTTGGTTTTGGTAATGATGCTGGTACGACCAATGGAAAAGCTTCCTCTAGCTGCTGCCCATCCTCTGGTTCCGTAGTTTGTGCCTGGGGGTGGAATTCTGATGCTACAGCTCTGAAATTGTGAGGTTCAGGTTGAAACGCCTGATGACTGACTGTCTTCCTTGTATACACAGGTAATCGTTGGAGAATGTATGAACATCCCTCCTCTTCATCTGAATATCCAGACTCCTGCCCAACTGCTTCCCTGCTATAAGCCTGTCTGTCTAGCTGTTTTTCTGTTTATTTTTCACCCTACGGGGCTGTTCAACTGGCAAATCATTGACAGACGGTAGGAGATTACGGTGTAACACACGGGTAATTTTGTCTCCGTTTGCTGCCAGAACCTTGTACACTGGTCCATCTCCCATTCTTTCAATGACCCTGTGGACTCTTTCCTCCCAGTAAACCCGGAGCTTGCCAGATCCACCTCTCTCAGATAGGTTCCTGACAAGTACACGATCCCCTGGCTGGAGTACAATGCCTTTAACACCACGGTCAGAGTATTTCTTCCCTTTTTCAGAGCTCTTTTGACTGTTCTCAGAGGCAATTCTGTAAGCATTTTGCATTCGACAGGCCCACTTAGGTGCATATTCCTGTCGGCTTCTTACCTCTTTGTCAGCTGTCAGACCAACAACTAAGTCGATGGGCAACCGGGGAGACCTTCCATAGAGGAGGAAGAACGGTGAATAGCCAGCGGACTCATGTCTTGTGCAGTTGTACGCATGAACTACTTGAGGCAAATAGTCTTTCCACTCAGCTTTCCTTTCTTCTTGGAGAGTGCGTAGCATCTGTAACAGTGTTCTATTCAGACGTTCTACAGGGTTGCTCTGCGGATGGTATGGGGTGGTTCAGGAATGCACAATGCCAGACAACTCTTGAAGCCGCTGGAATAGACTGTTTTGAAACTCCCGACCTTGATCATGATGTAATCTCTCTGGATAAGAGAACAGTGGAATAAAATCACAAAAGATTTTCTCAGCAGCAACCTTGCCTGACTTATTCTTAGTCGGGTAGTATTGTGCGAAACGAGTAAAGTGGTCTACCAGGACTAGAATATACTCATAGCCTCCTTTACTTGGCTCAAGATTGAGATAATCAATAGAAATGAGCTCAAATGGGGCACTAATAGTGATGTTGCCCATGGGTGCTTTTTGGTGGGTCGTTTCTGTTTAATGCAGGAACACTGGCGAATTACGTACTTTGCTATTTCGTGCTGCATGAATGGCCAATAGAACCTCTGCCTTGCAAGGGTGATCACCTTGTAAGCTCCGACATTACCCATGTCGTCATGCAGGTGTTTGAGCACAGTCGACTTAAGTTTACTAGGGAGAACGAGCTGTTTCCATTTCCCCACCTGTCTGTATAAAATTCCATTGTCCAGTTTAAGTCTATTCCATTCGTGTACTTGTCTCCTTTCCTCTGGTCCCATTTGTCTTTTATCTTTGTCATTGGGGTTCCATCCCCTCCTCTTCAGTGTCATTACCTCAGAGATTGATGCATCCTCTTCCTGAAAAGCTCTGATATCATCTGGAGTTATAACGGGGATTGTCACCGGAAGAAAATCCTTACCATCAGAGGTGAGTTGCAAAACATCCATCCATGGCACATCCTCTTCAGCCACAGCCTTGTCCCCCTGCCATATGGTGGAAACCACGTCTGGAGGAAAAGTTTCAGTGTACTCCTCTGTGTGTCCCTCCATTTTAACTGGATAACGCGACAGTGTGTCGGAATCAGCATTCGCCTTGCCTGGCCTGTACTTTATTGTGAAGTAGAAATCCGCCAATTCACCCACCCAGCGATTTCCGGCAGCATTGAGTTTGGCTGTGCTCAGGACATACGCGAGGGGGTTATTGTCCGTGTACACAGTAAATGTGGGTGCATAGTAGAGATAATCTCGAAATTTGTCGCAGATTGCCCACTTCAACGCCAGAAAATCAAGCTTTCCAGAATAGAGATTATAATTTTTCTCTGAAGGTGAGAGTGTTCTGGATCCATAAGCAACAACGCGAAGTTTATCTCCCTGCTGCTGATAAAGCCCAGCCCCCAGACCTTCATTGGATGCGTCCGTATTTAACACAAAGGGCAGATTAAAGTCTGGGTAGGCTAAAATAGGTGGACCGGTCAATATATCTACCAGGCGGGAGACCACAGCACTGTGTTCGGAGCCCCACTGGACAGGGTTACCAGAGGGAAGCTGACCTAACTTGGTGACTTTCCTTTGGCATGCAGCGGTGTTGTGAACTGGCCTCTGGTCAGGCTGAGTGGCCCCCTATACCAGTTTAAACAGCGGCCGTGCAATCCTGTCAAAGTCCTGTACGAAGGATCTATAGTAGCCCAAGAACCCCAATAGAGCTCTGACTTCCCCCACATTGCGTGGTGTCTCTCTTTTAACTGCAAAACGGCTTCCAGGTCTTTAGGGTCTATGCGGACACCATCACTTGACACGAGACGACGCAAGTACCTCATTTGTCGTTTGAACAGTTCACATTTATTCAGACGTAGCTTTATGCCATGCTCCTGCAGGCGGTGAAGAACTTTCCTCAGGTCCTCTACGTGTTCATGAAATGATTTTGAAAAGCAGAGCACGTCATCCAGATAAGGAGAGCAGCATTCGTCCCTCAGGCCATCAAGAACGTCCTCCATACATCTTTGAAAGGCTGCTGGCGCATTAGTTAGGCCAAATGGGAGGCTGGGCCACTCGTACAGCCCCCAAGGGGTGCTGAAAGCCGTTAGATGCCTGGAACTGTCTTCAACAAAGCCCTGGTGGTAAGCGCTGCCTTGTTCGAGTATTGAGAACCAAGAGTAGCCCCCCAGGTTATCTAGCAGATATTGAATGCGTGGGAGTGGGTGACGATCGGGGACAGTTTTGCGATTTAGCTCCCTGACATTTTTATCTTTTTTTCTAACACAGACGACAGGAGATGAGTATGCTGAAGTGGATTTTCTTATCCAACCACGGTGAAGTAGGTTTTGCACATAGTCTTTGACCTCTTGGTAAAGGGGTTTTGGAATGGCATTGTAACGCTTTTGCACCGGCGTGTTGTCAGTGAGTTGGATCTTGAGTTGCAGGTTTGGAATGCAACCTATATCAGCATCACCTCTTGCAAAGACATCTGACTCTTCATGAAACATGTCTCTGGCAATCCCCTGTTCTTCCTCTTTGAGATGTGACAAGTCAACCGGAGGATGCCACTTGTCTGTGGTCAGAGCCGAGCAGATTTTAACGGTGGGACTGTTTAGCGGCTTTGGATTGTCGGAGCACTCCTTAAAGGGCATGACCCCAGTAACTTCCTCAATTGAGCCCAGAATAGTTCTCTGTGAAAGATGAATGTCATGTTTACTAACATTCTGAATGGGAATTTTAACAATTTTCGTCGGCCCACTGGGTACATGTACTAACGAAGAGAACGGCTCTAGCCCCTCAGGGCAGTTGTTCCCTATACTGGGCTCAAATAGCATTGTTCACCTCCCATATCTTGCCCGCAGGAATAATGAGTCCCTTCTTCCCAACACACACATGGTACCGGAGGAATGTCTCATCAGGGCCCAATTTCTGAAGAACAGAAATCAAGGTCTCTAGAGTGCGTTCGCTGACACTCATGGCTTCTAACAGTATGGCTGCAAGGTCCACCTGTTCATTGTTCTCTTTGATCATTTCTGCAATCACATAGCTTCCTACGAGAGGACAGTTAACACAACTCGTACTGATTAGTATGGGAACTTGTATGTCAGCATGTCAATGGTTTCCACTCCGTATCTGCAACCCAACATTAGCCCATCCATCAAAGGGAACCGCTGTGCCATTCGCTGCAGATACCTCAAACGGTTGGTCCGGGAATAGGGATGAAAGTGGCTGAATGGTTACGTTGGCAGTGCTTCCTCTACCCACGCCCTACTCACCACGGTCACTTGAGACCCTGAGTCAAGCAGCATTTGTAGTGGGACACCATTGAGTGCACAGGAGACAATACATCGCTTGCCAATTACTTGTGCTACATGTTTTTTTTTATGTTCACTGACACTGCGTCGTCAGATTTATGGATGTTACTGGTTCAACCGAGTTGATTTGTACTGGAGGCTTGTCATTGGCATTGATCACTGGAAGCCTCACTCCAGTGACCTTATCCTGTTTCCCGGTGCCTTTCTTCGCAGACAGCCCACAGCTCTATGTCCTTCCTGACCACAAATAAAACAGTGAGGGCAGCTCTTAATGTTCTTTCGCACACAGACCTGACACCTGCCTGTCTCATTCGTTGGTGTCTGGGGTCGTCTTGAGGATCGAGTCATGGATCTACCTGAGGCGCCGATTCTGTAGGTTTAACAATTTGGACAAAGTGTTTGGTGAGTGCGGCTCGAGAATGGCAGCACGGTTAGCCTGTAATTCAGAGTCAACTTTGGTCTGGTTAATCTGGTCAGTTTGATTAGTTTGAGCAGCATGGATATTCACAGATCGATTTTTGGTCACAGTACCGAGGCGTTTCATCCTCTCAGCCTCTTCACTTGTGGATCCCCAGGTATCCCCTAGGTCTCAGGCCTAGGGGATACCTGGGTCGGTTCAAAGGCGTCACAGGACAACCGTGTTAATCAGCTTCACACAGCGGCATTTATGACTAACTCATTTACTCATCAAAACATCAATTCAGCAATTTCAATATCCGAATACGTTCATGTGTAGATCTATAAATTCAACATCTATACATTGTATATATATCCTCCACATTCGCACATGATTATGCATGTCTGCACGCTCGTGTGTTTTGTACTGGGAACTACAATTGACATCCAAAAATCCAAATTCATCAAAGCCACAAAACATTCATCAAAGCCACAAAACAAGGTTTCATATATAGCATCGCCCAACAAGTCCCCAATTACTTTGACATCTTGAGGATGTCTAACACTTATTATTTTGAATACCTGTGAACGACGAGGACAAGACGACACGAGACAACCGTGTTAATCAGTTTCACACAGCGGCATTTATGACTAACGGCGCATGCGTGAGCTGAGCCTACATCGTCTTCCTCCGTTCCATTCACAGGCGCGTAGCGCCCTCTCCTGACTTGGTAGTCTAATCGAATAACATACAGTAACAGAGGTCGTTTCTAACCCCCTACACTCTCCCCTGCTTTAAAAGATGTCCCCCGACATCTTGACTATACCAACAACAAGTACCAGTAGAAGCACAGTCATCTGTCGGGTCTCAGTAGGGTGGTGTCAGTCACATTCAAATGCAAGTCTGCTGTCTATACTGTCTGGGTAGGGTAGTAATAGGGTTCAGGTCGCACTAATGAGTCGTGGGGAAAGGCATGCAAGTATACAAGACATTTGCCCCAGGTCTTCAGGGCTGGTATGATGGATGACCCAAGTGTTCATATGTGAATATCTGCTACAACGTCCAAATCTGGCAAAACAGCGGCAAACAAAATCTTTAATGACTATGCTTTAAAGTTTGGGTTCCTTCTTAGGATTCACCATGATCAGGGTGGTGAATTTGAAAATCAACTTTTTGCTCAACTGAAGGAATATTGTGGGGTTGCGGGTTCAAGGACAACCCCCTACCACCCACAGAGAAATGGACAGGTTGAACAATTTAATCAAACACTGATCCAGATGTTAAAGACACTGACAGAGAAACAAAAGAGTAACTGGAAAGACTCACTAAACAAACTAGTTCATGCTTACAACTGTACCAAAAGTGAGGTGACTGGTAAACGTTCACCACGTTTACCAGTTGATATGTTGTTTAGTTTGAATCCAGACTCTAACCAGGGTGACACCAACCAGAGGGACTATGTGAGGAAGTGGAAAAAGGGTATGGAGGAAGCGTATGTGATCACGCAAGAAAATAACAACAAAGCTGCTGCCAGGAGTAAGAGACTATATGACAGTAAACTAAAGTATTCTACTCTGTTGCCCGGTGATCGTGTTCTAGTTCGAAACTTAACCCACGCGGAGGTTCAGGCAAACTGAGAAACCACTGGGAGGATGTTGTTCAGACAGTGGTTTGTAAAGTCAGCAAAGACATTCCAGTTTATGAGCTGAAACCTGAGAGGGGGAAGGGCAGATCTAGGATACTCCCCCGCAATCTCTTGCTGCAATGTGATCATTTGCCATTAGAGACTTCACTACAGCCACAGTCCAAGAAAAAATCCAATTGGCAACGACCAAACAAGATGCCAGAGATAAATCCAGAAGAGGATGAGGAGGAGGATGAGTATTATCCAGTGTTGCATCGCCAGAGCACCCGACCAGACTCACCAGAACTGCGGGACTTGAGCTTCGTGGAGACAACACCATGATGACAATCAACTGGGGAATGAACTGCCAGGGACAGAGCCGGGAGCTGCGGAAGTTGACCAACCTCAGGAGGGCAACATTGGTCCGGAAAATGATCCACCTGTGACGGTGTGTCCCCCTTTTCCCCTGCCACTCCCCAGTAATTCTGATATTGGGGGAAATCAACGGCCACGACGAGAACACAGGAAACCCAATTTATTCACGTATGGTTCGCAATCTTGTTACAATGTAGGGACAGTACCATGTTATGGTGAACAGACAATTCAGATGTATGGTGCACACCCCTATTATGCCACGGAGTACTACAGAGATGGTTAATCGACACTTCTGTTTGATAGCACAGTGAGATGGAAACAAGAAGACCCCGATGAGCCCTGATGTGTATAATTAAAACGGAATGTATGAAAAGAGTTCCAGTCTGTGAACTGTTGATTGTTATAATGTAAACAAACAAACAGAATGTATGAAAAGAGTTCCAGTCTGTAAACTGTTCATTATTATAGTTCATATTTGGATGCAGTTCATAATACCATGCGTAATTGTTTTGGGCATGTCGTCCAGCGCATTTATTTATTTACTAGTACATATGTTGGGGACAACATCTATTTTGAGGGGGAGTATGTGACAGGTTGTAAAGTATCTCATTTCGTATTTTGGTTACATTCGCGTAGTTATATTGGTTAATTTAAACAAGGAAAGCCTGCTTCAGTTAGTGTTTCATGTCGGACCGATTTAGATCGTTGGACAGGGAATTGTTGTGCGCATACGTTTGCATTACATTTGGGCATTCGAAGTAAACCACTGTTGAGTCAAGACATATCGCACTGCTTGTCTTGTGTTTTTTTTTCTGGATCCCACAACACCGTATCTCCCTTACCTTAGTGGAGAGCGGAACATTAGTACTCTGCAGCCTAAATAGACACTAATTTCGTCATAAAATTTACCATGAAGAAACATGTTGTTCAGAAAACGTGTTTCTCACGCTCTGAAAATGCGTTTAAGGCAATAAAAAGTTCATATGATCCTCACAGCTACACAAACGAATGATTTTTCATCTTTTCACTTGTATAAGTGTCAGATTAGCATCCTGAAGCCTAAATAGACACTGATTTCATCATAAAAGTTAAAACAATGCAGAAAACATTTTGTTCAGAAAACGTGTTTCTCTTGCTCTGAAAATGCGTTTAAGGCAATAAAAAGTTCACATGATCATTACAGCTAAACAAAAGGCTGAATCTTCACTTTTTCACTTGTATAAATGTCAGATTAGCACTCTGCGCCTAAAAAGACACTAATTCCACCATAAAACGTCAAATAATGAAGAAAACATTTACTTCAGAAAACGTGTTTCTCTTGCTCTGAAAATGCGTTTAAGCCAATATAAAGTTCATATGATCCCCAGAGCTAAACAAAAGCCTTATTCTTCATGTTTTCACTTGTACAAGTGTCAAATTCGCCCTCTGCAGCCTAAATAGATACATCATTAATATTAAAACAATGCCGAAACTATTTTGTTCAGAAAACGTGTTTTTCTTGCTCTGAAAATGCGTTTAAGGCAATAAAAAGTTCATATGATCCCCAGAGCTAAACAAAAGGCTTAGTCTTCATGTTTTCACTTGTATAAGTGTCAGATTAGCATTGTGCAGCCTATTCAGACACTAATTTCATCAAAAAACTTCAAACCATGAAGAAAACATTAAATTCAGAAAACGTGTTTCTCTTGCTCTGAAAATGCGTTTAAGGCAATAAAAAGCGCGATCCTCACAGCTAAACAAAAGGCTGAATCTTCATGTTTTCACTTGTACAAGTGTCAGATTAGCACTCTGCAGCCTAAATACACACAAATTTCATTATAAAACATAAAACCATGAGGAAAACATTTACTTCAGAAAACGTGTTTCTCTTGCTCTGAAAATGCGTTTAAGGCAATAAAAAGTTCATATGATCCCCAGAGCTAAACAAAAGCCTTAATCTTCATGTTTTCACTTGTACAAGTGTCAAATTAGCCCTCTGCAGCCTAAATGATACATCATTAATATTAAAACAATGCAGAAAATATTTTGTTCAGAAAACGTTTTTCTCTTGCTCTGAAAATGCGTTTAAGGCAATAAAAAGTTCACATGATCATCACAGCTAAACAGAAGGCTATATATTCATGTTTTCACTTGTATAAGTGTCATATTAGCATTCTGCAGCCTAAATACACACACATTTCATTATAAAACATAAAA